>NW_019942758.1:156461-268708 GCF_002910315.2 Salvelinus sp. IW2-2015 | reverse complement strand
GCCACAGCCAGGGCATTTTGCAGTTAATATGTACAGTAGTATTATTAAACTGAATCTAAATGTATTTAGGTAATTGAGTGACTACACAGCCAACTGCCCTATTCCCATCAGAAATAATGATATAGCCGTGTATGGTCAAAAGTGACTTTAATGTTAATTTTATTTTCCTTTGTGCTAATATTAATTGAGACTTTTACAGCGATAAACCTGCATGAATTTGGATGAACAAGTAACGTGGTGATGTAGCCTAGCTTGACCCTTCAACATCTACAGAACGGCACTTGAAAAAGTGAATTCACTAAAGCCATGTGTGCAATTTCATTCAAATGATATTTGAAGCACAGGTTTTTCTGTACAAGGTCGACAGTAAAATAGGCATCAGACCTGTAAGAGAGACCATGACAGAAGTTTGAACTAGAACTCTGGATACTTTGCTTAACGTACCAAATTGTTGGTCCAACATGGAGAACGAAAAGATTAGGCAAAACGAGAAGTAGGCAGAGCTGTCATAAGGTCACTTGTCATTCTATCAGATGGAGACCACACACAAACAGGCAACCTTTAACCTGTTGCTGAAAAAGTTTCCCTTTTAAAGAACACCCAGCACTCATAATTATTATTTCAAAAATCAAATTCTCCCTTTCATGACATTAGTATGCCCATTCTCCAGGGTTGTAGTCTCGGTCTCGAGACCACACTGAGTGTCTCAGTCTTGTCTCGGTGTCAGATACATTTGTACTCGGTCTTGTCTCAGACAGTGAGGACTCGTACCAACTGACTGAGTAAAAAAACTAAATTAGCAGTTTCACATGAATACCTGCAGTCTTTATATCTATTATAGACATGTTTGCACAGTGGCGAACCTATTGGACCTAGGCCTTCAGTGTGTGGCAGGTTCGTACTGCTAAAAGGACAGTAATGATAATACCAGTGCATCAGTAGAGGCTGCTGAGGGGAGGACCATTCATAATAATGGCTTGAACGGAGAGCATGGAATGGCATCAAACCATGTGTTTGATACCATTCCACTGATTCCGCTCCAGCCATTACCCTGAGCCTGTCCACCCCAATTAAGGTGCCACCAACCTCCTGTGCAGTGCACTCATGTAGGAGAGTGCACTTTTTGTCAAACACAAAGGGCCAGTGGTGTAGTGGAGGCAACAGTCTATGCAGGTATACACACTTTTTTTTCAGTGGGCATTGCCTATACTCACTTCTTAATCCCCACTAATGTGTATCAAAGTCGCGTAGTGGAGGTATACGACTTATCAAGTAAATAGTACAATAGAGAAATAATGCACAAAGTAGCCTACAAAAAACACAAAGCATGTGAAATATATTCACATGCGTGCCGCTAGTTTCAGCGGAATATCATCTGCAGGCAGTAAGAGTGCTCAGCTCTCAACCGGTTTTGGCATGGAGCAGCTCACCGAAGAATGTCATCGGTAGCGGGTAGGGTAGGTAGGAAAGATGTTTCAGCTTATGATTATCTACCGGTAAATGAAAACTAAGGCAACAATGGGTATGCAAACCAGATATTGAAAAAGATTGGTCCAAAGTCTTAGTTAGTAGGCTATTTGTGAATCGCAATTCAGTTATCATGTGCTGTTTGCATAAGGGATGTAGACATGAGTGGGCTTGGGTGGACACAGGCTGGGGAGCCACTGGGGAGCCAGGCTCTGCCCAATCAGTTTGAGCAAAAATGAAAAAACAAAACATTATTATTACAAAAATAGTACTCAGACCTCCAAAATGGTCTCCTGATGTGGTTTAAGCATTGTTGTCATTTGTCTATTTAAAAAAGTGATTTTGAGAGTGAAAATCAGAAATAATATATAGAAAAACGAATAAAAAACCATTGGATAAGATAGGATTTTTCACACAGGGTGCTTTTCCTTCGCTGGGTGGGCCATTTTTGTTATAATAATGTTTTCTTTTTTTGTTTTTGCTCAATCTGATTGGGCAGAGCCTGGCTCCCAGTTGGCCTGTGTCCAAGCCCACTCATGCCTACACCCCTGAGTGGCAAAATGAGAGTATACCCACTTCTCTAGGTACCACTACACCACTGCATAGGGCTGATGGACAGCAGTCACACACAGCATGATGTTAAAGGATAAGCAGTTCTTTCACTTGAACATAATAAGCCAGTAGTTCCCAATCCGAAGACGACAAAAACACAACTATTAGGCTAAGCATTTCCCAATCGAAATTTACCAAATCTAAACTATTACTTCCCATTGCAAAACACATTTCACATTAACCACACAAAGTAACCAGTGACCAAGAATGAGCCTGATTTCAACATATGGAAAATACACATTTTCAACACCTGTAAAATATGTATTTTCAACAACAGGAAAATAAGTATATTCAACTTTAATTCAGACCCAAAAATAAACCTGATTTCAACATCCTGAAACTACTGCTCACTATTGAGCAGTGACCTGTTGGCCTTCTGGAAGGCAGACGTTTCCGTATGTTTTTTTGTAAAAACGGCCCCACCCATTACAAGTCAAAATGTGATTGGTTGATTCACTCAAATGTTTCACCCCAACATCTTTCCCTATCTAGGTGCTGATGGCCTAGCTAGCTATATTTATCTCCCCAGAGACCACCAAAGAAAAATCCTGATTGAAGATAAAAAAAGTATCCAGTGTTAACCCTTTCCTTTCCAACAAAACTGAAGATATTAAATCAGAACAAAGTTGAAAAGAATAATATAACTAGAATTATTATTATTTTATAAATCATTAGCTCTTGTTTGATTGTTCAATACTGTGTTTGGGTTAGTAACAATTTGTAGAGTGGCTCTATTCGCCCTTAGCAAGCAGAGGAAGAGTTTGTTCAAAGTGATAATGACAGGGAAAACTCCAATTCAACATCCTGCCTGGGGGCAAGCCAAAACCCACTCAGTCTCCCCACCTGACCTTCCAGACAGCATGCGGAACTCCCCTACTCAACAGCTGCTAATCAGATAAATCAGTTGGATTTATTGTATCATATGTCATCGTATTACTTATCATACGCGATCAATATCAACGGAAACAAAGAGGAGACAAGCAGCATCAATAGGTTTCAGACAAGGAGCCCTTGAGAGAAGAGCTGTCCACTGATGTCCATAGAGAAGTCAGTGTAATGTAATGACACCAGACTTTCTAAACGAACTCATCAAAGTGGTGTCACCTAAAGTAAGTAGATAATATCAACTGTTTTGTATTGGTCCTTGACCCCATAGATCTATAAACAACTGTCATTTGTTGCTTTGTTAAAATGGAATCCATCCAGCTGAACCCTGTTCCAGTATCTAGGTGACAGAGTGTTGGAGGTAGTGAAGAAGAGAGTGGTAGATATGCTCTTCAGCTGGACGCTCTCTTTACCCGATGAGGCTAAGATCAGTGAAGCTTATCAAATGCTGAAGAAACAAGGTAGGATTTCAACATTCAACATTTAACCCTTGTGTAGTCTTAACATTCTGTGTACTCCCCTTGTCCTAAGGGTAAAAAATTATCCACATTCACTAAACCCCTAAAATAAAGCAGCTTAAATGAATTTTAAACCCCAAATCTATTTTGCATGAAGAAACAACCTGTCATTCATCACAAACTTTCTGAATATCTGGGTTTTCCCTCTTCACAATGCAGAAAGACTGCATTTAACCTCTCTTGGGTAGGGGGCAGTATTTTCACGTCCGGATGAAAAGCATGCCCAAAGTAAACTGCCTGTTACTCAGGACCAGAATCTAGGATATGCATATAATTGATACTATTGGATAGGAAACACTCTAAAGTTTTGTTATGTCTGTGAGTATAACAGAACTGATATGGCAGGTGAAAGCCCGAGGAGAATCCATCTGGATTTTTTGTTGTTGAGCTCAGCACTCATTGAAATGGCTGTCTATGGGAAAATCAATGGAATACCTCCTAGATTGCAGTCCCTAGGTCTTCCACTAGATGTCAACAGTCTTCAGAAAGAGTTTCATGCTGGTTTTTGGAAAAATGAGCCAGAAATTTTAGTTTTTCTAGGTGGCTACCATTTTGGCTGTAGTGTTGCAGTGTCGCGCGTGGAAGAGAGCGTGTTCTTTGGTATTTTTCTCCGGGAAAGACAATAAGGATTCTCTGTCTTAAATGTTATTGTTTATTTACATATTAGAGTACCTAAGGTTTGATTATAAACGTTGTTTGACTTGTTTTGAAAAGTTTATTAGTAACGTTTGGGATTCATTTTGTATGCATTTTGATGGAGGGAAACTGGGTGGATTATTGACTGAAGCGCGCCAGCTAAACTGAGTTTTTATGGATATAAAGAAGAACATTATCGAACAAAAGGACCATTTGTGATGTATATATTCTTATATACTGCACAATGAGGAATTCAACTACAAAATACTAGTCTTCTCCCATTTTTTGAACCATTGACCCCACCCACAAGGTGTATAAACAACAACAATAAATAAGAATAAAATAAGATAATAGATAGAAAACAAAAACGTGAAAACCATAAATCAATCAACTCTAATTGTCACATATAGGACAGTATGCAAATGTGTGTGTATGGACTTTGCAGATGTATTTCTCACATGTGCAGCACATAGTATTTGTTTTACAGTCCTTCGTTGGGGGCAGAATTGGCATCTCCTTCTCTTGCCTGCCCCAGCTGCAGCCTCAGGTGGATCAGGACAAGATTCAGCCCCCTTAACAGCTTTCACAAGCGCTGCAGAGGCTGCTGTGTGGGGGAGGTGCTCCCTTCTTTGAATGTGTGGGGTTACAAGTGCCTTTCCCAGCTGCTTCAGGAACCCCCTCCTCTTGTTCCGCTTATCAGGCATCCAGGTAGGGTTGATCTTATATTTAGGGTTGATCTTAGACTTATATTTCCCTCACTAACTTTAAACATCAGCTATCTGAGCAGCTAACCGATCGCTGCAGCTGTACATAGCCCATCCAATCTACCTACCTCATTCCCATATTGCTTTTATTTACTTTTCTGCTCTTTTGCACACCAGTATTTCTACTTGCACATCATCATCTGCACATCTATCACTCCAGTGTTAATCTGCTAAATTGTAATTACTTCGCTACTATGGTCTATTTATTACCTTACCTCCTCACGCCATTTGCACACACTGTATACAGACTTTGTTTTTTTCTATTGCATTATTGACTGTACGCTTGTTTATTCCAGGTTGGGCTGGCCAGCCAGGTCTCATAGACTAGATGTAACATAGTAGATGTAACAAATGTAAACCGGGACACTCAAATGAGTATGATATGCTACGTTTGGCATGGTAACATAAACCAGATGGTTAATTCATGCAAAACGAAACTAGGGTGGTTGGTCGGGCCGGCAGTGAGCACTCTGCAAGCATGCTGCCCTCCAAAGTGATGGCACGGTGCAGACAGAACATGGTTTCCATCCGATCATGCTACCTCCGCTACATGAAGGCTGTATAATTTTGCCTGCTCTGGACTCCAGGGAAGTGACATGATATATCCCTAGTTGACATTGAATGCTAACATGAATTAATTTCTGCACCAAATGCAGGGGTAAAACACAGTTTATTTCTGTAGCCTATCTTGTGTTTTGAAAATGCATCAACATTGATGGCTGTAATGCTACATTTGCGCGCATGTTGGTGTGTGCACACGTACATGTGGGTCACAAGTTCTGTACCACTCCTTTTTTGGGGCAGCAGGTCCAAAAGCTTGACAACCACTGGGTTTATTGATAGTGGCAACAAATGGAGTTAGTCTGGATATATAAATGGTAGGCAGCAGTATTTCTTACAATCTTCTATTTTGACTGGAATTGCGTGGCCATTCTTAATAAGTGCAGCATTTATTGCAGTTCAAAATACAGTGAGCTCTTGTGATGGAAATGTTATACTTGTGCTTTTCTATTTTACCAATATCTATGCTATATGTTTGTGCTTTTTCTATAAACCAATTTCTGTGTTCATGCAAGTGACTGACTGAACGAATCCTCACAATCAGTAGCTGCAATTTTGCAGTACGCCCAGACCTTGTTTGAGAATGAAAGTTATCTCAGTTTCAAGGTCTCAGCTTAGAGATAAGGAGCCTCGTGAGGTATTGGTCTGTCACATGTTATGAACTAGTATTGGTCGGTCACATGAATGAAACAAAACAGTAATGATGAATTATTTATGCTAAATCATGCAAATATAACTTGTCTGTGTATAGCCGTATATAAGACAACTGCTGGGACTGCCCCAGCAGAGCTCCTGATTGACATGTGGTGCATTGAGTTGGTTGGAACCAGTTGACAAATAAGCAATGATTCATTTAAGATTGACTCTGAAAGTAGTATTTGGTCCCATGTTTCTAGCACGCAATGATTACATCAAGCTTGTGACTCTACAAATTTGTTGGATGCATTTTCTGTTTGTTTTGGTTGTGTTTCAGATTATTTTGTGCCCAATAGACATGTATGGTCAATAATTTGTCATTTTAGAATATGTTTCTGAACACATCTACATTCATGTGGATGCTACCATGATTATGGATAGTCCTGAGTGAATCGTGAATAATGATGAGTGAGAAAGTTAGACACACCCATCATACACCCCCCCAAAAATGCTAACCTCCCCTGTTGTTGTAATGGTGAGAGGTTAGCATGTCTTGGGGGTATGATATTTGTGCTTTCGGTGAATTTCTCACTCATTATTGACTTCAGACCACCACAAAATGAGATCCTCTTGAAAGCTCTATGTTTTTGAGGACTCAAAGCACTGACTGGGTTAGTACAGGGATTTTTGACCGCTTTCATTCCACATTTGTCACACAGAGAGACAATGCAAAGGCACAAGCACCCCGAATGAAAAACACTGCATTGTGGAAGTCTGGGGGAGTCACATTCGCTCCAGATTGTTCTGGTAGCTCATTATCCCTTGCACGACTTGGTGGAGCAATTAGAAGTCTTCAATCTATCATTCACGAGCGGGGGACCCACTGACAGTGCAGTCATCTGCAGCGGAGCATGGAATGGGAGGACAGTTCGGATCCCATAAGAATGTGGCTGTGGTAGAGCTGGGATGATAAACCGAAAATTACAGACGCCTGCATTGCCTTCCTCTCACCGAATCATTTTGCGCATGTCGGATAATTATCTGTGATTTTTGATACACAACATTCCTGTTCAAAGGCACTGAAATATTTTGTCTTGCCCGTTCACCCTCACATACACAATCCATGTCTCAATTATCTTGACCTAAAAATACTTCTTTAGCCTGTCTCCTCCCCTTCATCTACAATGATTGAGGTGGATTTAACAAGTGACATCATTTTGGGCTCATAGCTTTCAGCTGGATTTACCTGGTCAGTCTGTTATGGAAAGAGCAGGTGTTCTTAATTTTTTATACACCCAGCACTCAAACAGGCACTGAAGTAAGTTATAACTTTGACATGTAAAGACTACAGATACAATACAAAAAAATGACATTAGAATTGCCCATTATCTGGACATATTCTCTGAATTTAGAAATAATGATTCCAGTATGTTTGATTTGACAGCTTGGATCCCGTGTGGATTTTAGTTTCCATAGAAATGTTTAAGTTCCGAACTTCATGCAACACTACATCATGTACCCCAACAATTAATTAATATGACTCAATTTAGTCCAGCATAACCTTTTAAAAATCTAAATAAACATCTTTCACAGTACATTATTTTATATACAGTGGGGAGAACAAGTATTTGATACACTGCCGATTTTGCAGGTTTTCCTACTTACAAAGCATGTAGAGGTCTGTCATTTTTATCATAGGTACACTTCAACTGTGAGAGACGGAAGTCTAAAACAAAAATCCCAGAAAATCACATTGTATGATTTTTAAAGTAATAATTTGCATTTTATTGCATGACATAAGTATTTGATCACTACCAACCAGTAAGAATTCCGGCTCTCACAGACCTGTTAGTTTTTCTTTAAGAAGCCCTCCTGTTCTCCACTCATTACTGTATTAACTGCACCTGTTTGACTCGTACCTGATATAAAAGACACCTGTCCACACACTCAATCAAAACAGACTCCAACCTCTCCACAATGGCAAGACCAGAGACTGTGTAAGGACATCAGGGATAAATTGTAGACCTGTACAGGCTGGGATGGGCTACAGGACAATAGGCAAGCAGCTTGGTGAGAAGGCAACAACTGTTGGCAACAATTATTAGAAAATGGAAGAAGTTCAAGATGACGGTCAATCACCCTCGGTCTGGGGCTCCATGCAATATCTCACCTTGTGGGGCATCAATGATCATGAGGAATGTGAGGGATCAGCCCAGAACTACACGGCAGGACCTGGTCAATGACCTGAAGAGACCTGGGACCACAGTCTCAAAGAAAACCATTAGTAACACACTACGCCGTCATGGATTAAAATCCTGCAGCGCACGCAAGGTCCCCCTGCTCAAGCCAGCGCATGTCCAGGCCCGTCTGAAGTTTGCCAATGACCATCTGGATGATCCAGAGGAGGATGGGAGAAGGTCATGTTGGTCTGATGAGACAAAAATAGAGCTTTTTGCTCTAAACTCCACTCGCCGTGTTTGGAGGAATAGAGGATGAGTACACCCCAAGAACACCATCCCAACCGTGAAGCATGGAGGTGGAAACATCATTCTTGGGGATGCTTTTCTGCAAAGGGGACAGGACGACTGCACCGTATTGAGGGGGAGATGGACGGGGCCATGTATCGCGAGATCTTGACCAACAACCTCCTTCCCTCAGTAAGAGCATTGAAGATGGGTCGTGGCTGGGTCTTCCAGCATGACAACGACCCGAACACACACAGCCAGGGCAACTAAGGAGTGGTCTCGTAAGAAAGATCTCAAGGTCCTGGAGTGGCTATGCCAGTCTCCAGACCTGAACCAATAGAAAATCTTTGGAGGGAGCCGAAAGTCCGTATTGCCAGCGACAGCCCCGAAACCTGAAGGATCTGGGAAGGTCTGTATGGAGGGAGGTGGGCCAAATCCCTGCTGCAGTGTGTGCAAACCTGGCCAAGACTACAGGAAACGTATGATCTCTGTAATTACAAACTAAGGTTTCTGTACCAAATATTAAGTTCTGCTTTTCTGATGTATCAAATACTTATGTCATGCAATAAAATGCAAATTAATTACTTAAAAATCATACAATGTGATTTTCTGGATTTTTTTTTAGATTCCTTCTCTCACAGTTGAAGTGTACTATGATAAAAATTACAGACCTCTACATGCTTTGTAAGTAGGAAAACCTGCAAAATCGTCAGTGTATCAAATACTTGTTCTCCCCACTGTATATATATACACTGTTCAAAAAAATAAGGGAACACTAAAATAACACATCCTAGATCTGATGAATGAAATATTCTTATTAAATACTTTTTTCTTTCATAGTTGAATGTGCTGACAACAAAATCACACAAAATTATCAATGGAAATCAAATTTATCAACCCATGGAGGTCTGGATTTGGAGTCACACTCAAAATTAAAGTGGAAAACCACACTACAGGCTGATCCAACTTTGATGTAATGTCCTTAAACAAGTAAAATGAGGCTCAGTAGTGTGTGTGGCCTCCCACGTGCCTGTATGACCTCCTATAATGCCTGGGCATGCTCCTGATGAGGTGGCGGATGGTCTCCTGAGGGATCTCCTCCCAGACCTGGACTAAAGCATCCGCCAACTCCCTGGACAGTCTGTGGTGCAACGTGGCATTGGTGGATAGAGCGAGACATGATGTCCCAGATGTGCTCAATTGGATTCAGGTCTGGGGAACGGGCGGGCCAGTCCATGCAATCAATGCCTTCCTCTTGCAGGAACTGCTGAACACTCCAGCCACATGAGGTCTAGCATTGTCTTGCATTAGGAGGAACCCAGGGCCACCGCACCAGCATATGGTCTCACAAGGGGTCTGAGGATCTCATCTCGGTACCTAATGGCAGTCAGGCTACCTCTGGCGAGCACATGGAGGGCTGTGCGGCCCCCCAAAGAATGCCACCCCACACCATGACTGACCCACCGCCAAACCGGTCATGCTGGAGGATGTTGCAGGCAGCAGAACGTTCTCCACGGCGTCTCCAGACTCTGTCACGTCTGTCACATGTGCTCAGTGTGAACCTGCTTTCATCTGTGAAGAGCACAGGGCGCCAGTGGCAAATTTACCAACCAATTCTCTGGCAAATGCCAAACGTCCTGCACGGTGTTGGGCTGTAAGCACAACCCCCACCTGTGGACGTCGGGCCCTCATACCACCCTCATGGAGTCTGTTTTCTGACCGTTTGAGCAGACACATGCACATTTTGGTGCCTGCTGGAGGTCATTTGCAGGGCTCTGGCAGTGCTCCCACCTGCTCCTCCTTGCACAAAGGCGGAGGTAGCGGTCCTGCTGCTGGGTTGTTTGCCCTCCTACGGCCTCCTCCACGTCTCCTGATGTACTGGCCTGTCTCCTGGTAGCGCCTCCATGCTCTGGACACTAGCTGACAGACACCAGCAACCTTGCCACAGCTCACATTGATGTGCCATCCTGGATGAGCTGCACTACCTGAGCCACTTGTGTGGGTTGTAGACTCCGTCTCATGCTACCACTAGAGTGAAAGCACCGCCAGCATTCAAAAGTGACCAAAACATCAGCCAGGAAGCATAGGAACTGAGAAGTGGTCTGTGGTCACACCTGCAGAACCACTCCTTTATTGGGGGTGTCTTGCTAATTGCCTATAATCCCACCTTTTGTCTATTCCATTTGCACAACAGCATGTGAAATTTTTGTCAGAATCAGTGTTGCTTCCTAAGTGGACAGTTTGATTTCACAGAAGTGTGATTGACTTGGAGTTACATTGTGTTGTTTAAGTGTTCCCTTTACTTTTTTTGAGCAGTGTATATATATATTTTTAAAGGATTCACCAAAAATGTTTTGGTTGAGTCGGTCTCGGAAAGAAACGAGGCGCGCATGCAGTTTTTGCCAAACAATGGAAACTGTGTGTAGTGTCTTAGCTCTTATTACTTATTTATATAATAAGAAAGACTCTGAATACAAGAAATGGAACTGGAGCTTCACATTTACTGAAACGAGTTAGTACCAGAATAAACATAGAACAACACTGCGCATGACCAAGGGTGCTCCGTTCTTAAAGGGGACATCAGTAATTAACAGAACATAACATTCCTTCTTTTATACAATCAGAGTTACTTTTACCAAACCACAACTGAAACACTTCCCAGAACTTGTTGTAGTTATTTTGCATCTTTTAATTTGAACTTGAACAGTTAGTTTTTGTTTGTTTGTTTATAAGTCCAGTCTGTCTGGTGTACTGTGCCTTCGTTCTGGGTAGCGCCTAGGATTGTCTGGAGGCTCCTGAACATCCTCAGTGTGTGCTTGCTCCCTTATAGCTTCTGCTATAGCAGCACCTTCATCAACACATTCCCTTCTTTCAGCCTGGGGTCTCTTTACTGCTCCACCATCCTCTACAGTTCCTTGTGTGTCACTCTCAGGAGCTCTCTGTGCCTGTTCTCTCTCGATTGTTGTGCTGTTTTCCGTGGAATGCATTTGGTTAATGTGATGCCGCCACATTATGTCTGGGATCACTTGAACCTGGTATGTTCTGGGTCCCGTTTGTGTATGTACGGTCCCTCTTGTCCATTTCCCTCCTCTTCTGTAGTCTCGCACCATCACTTCCTGTCCTGTTTGGAGATGGCGCTCCCGGCCACCGGAGAGCATCTTGGCTTGTTTGTTCAGCACTTCATTACGCCTGTTAGGCTTCATGATGTCCAGCCGTGTGCGGAGAGGCCTCCCGAACATCAATGCGGCTGGGCTTTCATTTGTCGTGGCATGTGGGGTGTTTCGGTAGGAGACCAGGAACTTGGCCAGTTTTGTTTGCAAAGTCTCTTCATCTCGTTTTGCTGCCCGGAGTCCTTGCTTTAGGGTTTGCACAAAGCGTTCTGCCAGCCCATTGGTGGCAGGGTGGTACGGAGCTGAGGTTGAGTGTTTGATTCCATTTACTGACATGAATCTTGTAAACTCGTCACTTACAAAGGCTTGACTTAAATGTACAAAAGCTTGCGCGTTGTCACTTACTAGCTGCAGCGGCAATCCGAAGCGTGCAAACGTTGTCCTGAGACACTCTATCGTCTGAGCTGAGGTGGAGGAGTCAGTGCAAAACACCTCTGGCCATTTGGAATGGACACCAACTAGAACCAGAAACATGTGCTTTTCAAAGGGACCAGCGTAGTCCACATGAATTCTCTGCCATGGCTCTGTGGGCCATTCCCGTGGGTGGACTGGGACAGGAGCAGGCATGTGAAGGGTTTCCAAACATCCGCTACAGTTCTTTCCCATATTTTCTATCTGTTGATCCAGACCTGGCCACCAGAAGTGGCTCCTTGCGAGCAGCTTCATTTTGACAATTCCAACATGACCTTCATGTAGTTGCTGCAAAACCTGATGTTGGCATTTCTGGGGTATCATGACTCTCATTCCCCACATCAAACATCCTTGGTACGTTGTAATTTCGTTTCTCCGCTGGAAATACGGAGTCAGCTCCTTTCTGCCTGTAACTGGCCATCCTGACATGGTGTAGGTGTACACTTTTGACAAGGTCACATCTTTCCTTGTCTCCTGTTTGATAACTGTGCTTGTGACCGGTAGTGCCTCGAGCTGAGCGGTATGGWAAATGTCCACTGCATCCACACTCCTTTGTCTTTCTCTTGTACACGGCAGTCTGGATAATCCATCTGCATTTGTGTGGAGGGACGACGGCTTAAACTCAATGTCATTCATATGACTGGCAAGGAACAAGGCGGATCGCTGTAACCTGGCTGCTGGCATTCCCAGAATGCCTTTCTTTGGACTGAAAATGGAAAGCAATGGCTGGTGATCCGTAACCAGTGTGAAACGCTTGCCAGAACTTGTTGTAGTTATTTTGCATCTTTTAATTTGAACTTGAACAGTTAGTTTTTGTTTGTTTGTTTATAAGTCCAGTCTGTCTGGTGGACTGTGCCTTCGTTCTGGGTAGCGCCTAGGATTGTCTGGAGGCTCCTGAACATCCTCAGTGTGTGCTTGCTCCCTTATAGCTTCTGCTATAGCAGCACCTTCATCAACACGTTCCCTTCTTTCAGCCTGGGGTCTCTTTACTGCTCCACCATCCTCTACAGTTCCTTGTGTGTCACTCTCAGGAGCTCTCTGTGCCTGTTCTCTCTCGATTGTTGTGCTTTTTTCCGTGGAATGCATTTGGTTAATGTGACGCCACCACATTATGTCTGGGCTCACTTGAACCTGGTAAGTTCTGGGTCCCGTTTGTGTATGTACGGTCCCTCTTGTCCATTTCCCTCCTCTTCTGTAGTCTCGCACCATAAAAAACAATTGCGCATCGGAGCTGTTGCCATTGGCACCGGGATGGAGTGAGGGACAACTTAAACCTCATGCCCTTTAGCCAGCAGGCCTGTGACTAGAGCACTACAGATGCCAGGGGCTTGGATCAGATACATAAAGTGCTTCTTTCAAAAAACTCTTACAAATATTAAAAAAGAGAGGTATCAAAACAATGGAAAACAATGGACTCGGGGAGGGAGGAAAGGAAGAGGAGGGTGGGACGACATTCCTGGACTCACATGAACGGTTGGGGATTCTTCTTTTTTTGAATCATTTTTTTTGAGAATAGGATGGCAGAGTTCGGAGAAAGAGAGCGATAGGGAAGGAAGGAGAGGGACCTCAACCCAGGATGAGGCTGGACTTACCCTCTGGGGAGTTCCTGTGGCATGACAGCATCCCTGCGGCAGGCTGGGAGAACCCTCCTGACAGCTGGAGCGTCTCATCCCTCTGATCTGGAGCAGGAATGGCCTCTGCACCTACATCATTATCTAAACATGGGAAAGGAGACAGGATAACATACTTGAGACTCTTAAGCATTTAAACATGTGGTAATAGCATAGACAGAAACAAGCCTATATGCACTAAATATTCAACATTTCAACATAGCTGTGGGAAGTAAGGGTGGTGCTGCATCACTCCCTGATAAATAAACACAAATGTTTTTTGTAGAAAATGGGCCTTTCTCCTGTAGGAGAAAAATAGTAATCAGCAAGAGCACAAGAAAAACACATTAAACTGTCCTCACCAGCATTCCCCATGTCACGAGGAGATTTTTGAATTTAGAATTTTATTTAACCTTAATTTAACTAGCCAAGTCAGTTAAGAACAAATTCTTATTTACAATGACGGCCTACCCCGGCCAAACCCGGATGACGCTGGGCCAATTGTGCGCCGCCCCATGGGACTCCCAATCACAGCTGGATGTGATACAGAGATGAATGGAAAAACGGTAGGTGATTAGAAAACATAACAGAAAGGAGAAACTACATGAAAACAAAGTGAAAGAGAAAATCCTCAACAATGAACGCCCATTGTTTAACTTTGAGGAAATGACAACACGGGAAACTCTAGATTGATATCGCACACACACACACGAACACAGTGTTAAGCCAACATCTCACCCCGGCGTTGGAGTGTTTGTGGCTGTTGGAGGAGGACTGGGCAGCAGCTCAGTGTGGCAAAGGGCTCTCCACATAGCACTCCAGTGGCCTTCCCACCAGTTTGATTCTCATTTATTGACAGCGAATTAACTGGCTAATCCCCAAATGATAAAGAGCTACATTCTAATCTACAGACGTCTATTGTCAAAAGTGATAATGTTTAAGATGCTTGATAGCGTTATAAGCAGCCGAACACCGCATCTAATGAAGTAGAATGAAACTACAACTGCTTAGCTTGTAAAACTGCTTAGCTTGTAAAACTGCTTAGCTTGGCCATTTCATGGATTGACCCTCACAAGAGGTTGCGAGTTATGACCTAGAAATGAAAGTTTGGAGGAAGAGTGAGCGATTAATTGGAAACACTCCAATTCAACATCCTGCCTGGGGGCAAGGCAAAACCCACTCAGTCTCCCCACCTGACCTTTCAGACAGCATGCGGAACTCCCCTACTCAACAGCTGCTAATCAGATAAATCAGTTGGATTTATTGCATCATAGGGTGCTTAGACTGCTTTCATTCCACATTTGGCAAACAGAGACAACGTTAAGGCACAAGCACCCCAAATTAAAAAACACAGCATTTTGGATGTCTGGTGGAGTCACTCTCCCCTACAAAAAGTATATTTTGAGGACATCAGTTGTGGACGGGCACCCGGTAGTTCTGCTAGTTTATTATCCCCCACACAACAAGCTCATCGAAACGTTTTGGAGCAATTAGAAGTCTTCAAACATTTACAGGCCGGGGGACTCATTGACAACTGATCATAGGGATGGAAGAACAGCTCTGCTCCCACAAGGATGTGGCTGTGGTCTATGGTCCTCCCACTTCACAAGGCCTCAGTAGTGGTGCGTGGGTAAAATCCCCGGGGAAGACAAGCCAGGAAGAAAAAAGCCATATTACAGCCTATGTGTTGTGATAATTGTGTTGTTTGCTCTATAACCTGTTAGTTCATATGCCTTGACACCGTGATATATAGGCCTAAGGCAGAAACAATAAGAAGACACAGTGTCAGAATAAATTCAACCACACCTTTGTTTCGTCACAAAACCGAGAGAGCAACACCTGTCCGGTGAAGTCCACATTGCATTTTGCGTGTAACAAACAGTTAGGAAAGAACTCCCTTCACCTGGTTGTCAAGGTCTTAACTGAAAGGAAAAACAAAAAACCTGCAGACACTAGGCCCTCCATGGAATGAGTTTGTCACCCCTGATTTACAGTATCAGACTACTAAACAACTATTGATTTAGAACCACGGAGAGTTACTGCAAGTTGAAATGAAAACAGGGACTGCCTCCACTATTCCAGTACCATTTCAACTTCAACATTTCAATATAATGTGTGTGTGTGTGTGTGTGAGAGAGTATGTGAGAGTGTGTGTGAGAGAGAGAATGCGTGCAAGTAGAAAAAACATGTCTACTCACCCGATTTGTAGAGCAGGGGTGTCAAACTGATTCCGTGGATGGCCTAGTGTCTGCAGGTCATGTTTTTGTCCTTTTAATTAACACTTAGACAACCAGGTGAGGGGAGTTCTTTCCTATTTAGCTTGGACAACGAGATGCAAAAATGTGTTTGTTTTCTGCAAATGATGTTCTGCTGAATGTACTGTGTACTGATGTACTGTGAATGGTGTGAACCCAAATCCAAACTGGCTTCCCTTGACACTTTTTTAGGTGCGCCAGGACAATTCACAACTGAGCTCACTCAGTTTAGCTCAACACTGACTGGCTACTATTATTATAATTAGTTTTTTAATCAAGGGAGGCCATATGCTCGCTGGCTTCCCTTGCATTCAATGCAACAATGTCAATATTTTTGACCAGACAGCATCAGATAGATGGCCTACACATACTAAGGAAGAGGGGCAATGTTTTACTCGCTTGGATGCATTCAGCCTCTTGCGAATTGAAGGAAAAAATATACATTATTAATATTATTTTTGTACATTTTGGGGGGGAAGGCTGGTTTCCCTTGGCCTCTATGAGTACAGGCTACTGCAAGGCCTGACAGTGACACAGGGGAAGAATGGAGGCCTGACAAAGGAGAATTCACTGGAGGCAATGCAGAGATTGTCATCAATATTCCAGCATGGCTCAGACTTAGTCCTGCTGGAATTCAGTGTAGGAAGGAACTGTGTCAATAACAAGTGCACACAGCCATAAGACAGCTGAACAATTAATCAAATGGCCACCCGGACTATTTGCATTGTTTTCCCCTTGTTTTTACACTGCTGCCACTCGCTGTCATTTATCTATGCATAGATGTACAAATTACCTTGACTAACCTGTACCCCCACACATTGGCTCAGTACCGGAACCCCCTGTATTTAGCCTCGTGTGTTAATTTGGTTTTTATTTTTGTAAATATTTTCATAAAACTGCATTGTTGGTTAAGGGTTTGTAAGTAAGCATTTCACGGTAAGGTCTACACCGGTTGTATTCGGCACATGTGAAAATGTTAATTTTGACATGACTTTGTCAGGTAAAGACTGACTCAAAAGGACTGACAGTGATTCCTTATCAGACAATAGAATTTTGTTTCTCATGGTCTGAGTCTTTAGGTGCCTTTTGACAAACTCCAAGCAGGCAGTCACGTGTCTTTAACCGAGGAGTGGCATCCGTCTGGCCACTCTACCATATAAAGGCCTGATTGGTGGAGTGTTGCAGAGATGGTTGGCCTTCTAGAAGGTTCTCATCTCTACAGAAGAACTCTAGAGCCGTCAGTGACCATCGGATTCTTGGTCACCCCCCTGACCAACGCCCTTCTCCCCAGACTGGCCGGGCAGCCAAGCCCTACGAAATATCTTGATTGTTACAAACAACTTTCATTAAAGAATGATGGAGGCCAATGTGTTCTTGGGGACCTTCCATGTTTCAGAAATGTGGTACCCTTGCCAAGATCTGTGCCACGACATAATCCTGTCGGAGCTCTACAGACAATTCCGTCGACCTCATGGCTTGGTTCTTGCTCGGGCATACACTGTCAACTTTGGGACCTTATGTAGACAGGTTTGTGCCTTTGCAAATCATGTCCAATCAATTGAATATATCACAGGTGGACTCCGATCAAGTTGTAGAAACATCAAGGTTGCTCAATGGAAACAGGATGCATCGGAGCTCAATTTCAAGTCTCAAAGGATCTGAATAATGTAAATAAGGTATTTCAAGATTTAAGTTTGCAGAAATGTTAAACCTGTTTTTGCTTTGTCATCGTGTATAGATCACTGAGGATTATTATTTATCCATTTTAGAAAAAGGCTGTAACGTAAACAATTTTGGAAAACAAAGGGTCTGAATACTTTCCAAAGGCACTGTACTACAAACCCTGAGGTGCCTTATTGCCATTAGTGTATAAACTGGTTACAAATGTAATTAGAACAGTAAGAAATACATGTTTTGTTATATCCATGGAATACGGTCTGATATACCATGGCTGTCAGCCAATCAGCATTCAGGGCTCAAACCACCCAGTATATAAATCTATGTAGGTTATTGAATTACTACAGCTAACTGCGCCATTACCATCAGAAATAAAGACATAGCCGTGTATGGTCAAAAATGACTTTTAATTTGTGCCAATATTCATTGCGACTTTTACAGTGATAAACAAACCTGCATGAATTTGGATGAACAAGTAACGGTCATGTAGCCCATCTGACCATTCAACATCTTCAGAAAAGCACTTCAACATGAATTCACTAAAGCAATGTGTGCAATTTCATTCAAATTACGTTTGAACAAAATTGAACTGTGTGGGTAAATACATACATTGAACCACAGGTTTTCCTGTACAAGGCAGACAGTAAAATAGGCATCAGACCTGTAAGAGAGACCGTGACAGAAGTTTGAACAAGAACTCTGGAGAATTTGCTTAACGTACCAAATTGTTGGTCCAACATGGAGAATGAAAAGATTAGGCAAAACGAGAAGTAGGCAGAGCTGTCATAAGGTCACTTGTCATTCTATCAGATGGAGACCACACACAAACAGGCATACTTTAACCTGTTGAGAAAGTTTCCCCTTTAAAAAAAGAGCATAAAAATCACTCAAACCTGGCACTGAAGTTAAAACTTTGACATGTAAGGACTACAGATACAAAAATTAAATCTTATTTTCCATTTCATGACATAAGAATGTCAATTTCAGGACATATTCACTGAATTTAGTCTTCAGAAATAATGCCAGGGTATGATTTGAGAGCTTGGATCCCGTGTGGATTTTAGTTTCCATAGAAATGTTTAAGTCCCGAACTTCATGCAACACTACATCATGTACCCCAACAATTAATATGACTCAATTTAGTCCAGCATAACCTTAAAATAAAAACATTCACAGTATAACTTACCTCCCCCTCCCTTTTTTTATTATATATATTTTTTTAAACAAAGGCTTCCCCAAAATGTTTTGGATTTGTCGGACTTGGAACAAACCAGGCGTGCATGCAGTTTGCCATTCAATGAACACAGTGCAAAAGCAACAATTTCATATGTATCCATTTTTGTGTTTTTCAAAACCTTTTTGATCGCGCATCAGAACTTTTGCCAAAGACACCGGATGGAGTGAGGGACAACTTAAACCTCATGCCCTTTACCCAGCAGGCCTGTGACTACAGCATTACAGATGCCAGGGGCTTGGATCACGTACATAAAGTGCTTCTGTCAACAACAAAAAACGTACCAAAAAAAAAAAAGTATCAAAACAATGTAGACTCGGGGAGGGAGAAGAGGACGGGACAAATTTCCTGGACTCAGATGAACAGGTGGAGATTCTTTTTAAAAAAAGAGAAAAGGACGGCGAGTTCTGAGAAAGAGAAGGACGGACCTCAACCCAGGATGAGGCTGGACTTGCCCCCTGGGGGGTTCCTGCGGCCTGACGTCATCCCTGCGGCAGGCTGGGAAGCGCCTCCGGGAGGCTGGGGAGCCTCATCCCTCTGCTCTGGGGTGGGAATGACCTCAGTGTTATCTAAACATGGGAAAGCAGACAGGTTCACATGCTTGAGACTCAAGCATAAAATGTAATACTGCTACTTGAAGCTTTTAAACATCTGGTAATAGCAAAGTCAAAATACACAAACACTATTAATGGTAAACTACAAATCATGTTTCACTACAAATCATGTTTCCCCCCCATGAATATGTAATCTTAATTTGGACAACTTGTTTATTAAGTGGAAGTTAGCAAGCAATACATTAAAACTGTACTCACCAGCATTTCCCATGTCATTGTCTCCATTCTAAGAGGAGATGAAGGGGAAAAAGGGTACTTTATTAGAACAGAAATGAGTAGGCCAACTACATGAAAGCAAAGTGAAAGAGGAAATCCTCAACAATGAACGCCTATTGTTTAACTTTGAGGAAACGTCAACATGGGAAATTCTAGATTGTGTGTGTGATCAGCGTTGAGCCATCTCACCCCGGCATTGGCGTCTTCGTGGTTGTTGGAGGACGACTGGGCAGCACATCTCCTCAGTGGAGCCGAGGGTTCTCCACACAGCACTCCAGTGGGCTTCCCACCTGTAGATACACAAGTGACACAATTAACATGGTTTTAGCCAGACAATTCCCAGGGAATGAGGATCAATCACCAAGCGATCGAGGCCTTACATTCAAATTTACAGACATCATGCCAGTGATACCATTTTAAATGCTTGATAAGTGTTATAAGTAGCCAAACACCTCATCTAATCAAAAGAATGACAAACTGCTTAGCTCTGCCATTTCATGGATTGATCCTACTGCTCATGGTTTATTTTTTGTTATTGCCAAATCACAAGGGGTCGCGAGTTATGTCCTAGAAACGAAAGTTAGGAGGATGAGATAGCGTTCACAGCCACAAAGACAGGGAACACACCAAGTCAACATCCTGCATCCTGCCTGGGGCAAGCCAAAAACCACTCACACCTTTCAGATAACATGTGGAACTCCCCTGTGCAACAGCTAAAAAATAAAATAAAAGACAAGTTGGATTTATCATAAACTGAACAAAACTATAAGAAAAAGTTTGTTCATAAGGAAAGCCATCAATTCATTAGGCCCTAATCTGGATTTCACATGACTGTGAATACAGATGTGACCATTACTCATCTTTTGGTAAAAAAAAAAGAAAAGGGTGTGGATCAGAAAACCAGTCAGTATCTGGTGCGACCATTTGCTTCAAGGCAGCGCGACATCCCATAGCATTGATCATGCTGTTGATTGTGGCTTATCAATTTTTGTCCCAACCAAACACGGTGACAGCTTTTCTTATATCTGTGAAGCGAAAAAATATTTCACCTTTATTTAACCAGGTAGGCAAGTTGAGAATAATTTCTCATGTACAATTGCGACCTGGCCAAGATAAAGAAAAGCAGTTCGACACATACAGAGTTACAAATGGAGTAAAACAAACATACAGTCAATAATACATTAGAAAAATAAGTCTATATACACACAATGTGAGCAAATGAGGTGAGATAAGGGAGGTAAAGGCAAAAAAAGGCTATGGCGGCGAAGTAAATACAATATAGCAAGTAAAACACTGGAATTGTAGATTTACAGTGGAAGAATGTGCAAAGTAGAAATAATGGGGTGAAAAGGAGCAAAATAAATAAATAAACACAGTAGGGTGAAGAGGTAGTTTGGGCTAAATTATAGATGGGCTATGTACAGGTGCAGTAATCTGTGAGCTGCTCTGACAGCTGGTGCTCAAAGCTAGTGAGGGAGATGAGTGTTTCCAGTTTGAGATTTTTGTAATTCGTTCCAGTCATTGGCAGCAGAGAACTGGAAGGAGAGGCGGCCAAAGGAGGAATTGGTTTCGCGGGTGACCAGAGAGATATACCTGCTGGAGCGCGTGCTGCTATGGTGACCAGCGAGCTGAGATAAGGGGGGACTTTACCTAGCAGGGTCTTGTTGATGACCTGGAGCCAGTGGGTTTGGCAACGAGTATGAATCGAGGGCCAGCCAACGAGAGCGTACAGGTCGCAGTGGTGGGTAGTATTTGGGGCTTTGGTGACAAAATGGATGGCACTGTGATAGACTGCATCCAATTTATTGAGTAGGGTATTGGAGGCTATTTTGTAAATGACATCGAAGCTCAGTAGGATGGTCAGTTTTACGAGGGTATGTTTGGCAGCATGAGTGAAGGATGCTTTGTTGCGAAATAGGAAGCCAATTCAAAATGTAACTTTGGATTGGAGATGTTAGACTGAACTCTCCTTCCAGACATCTAGGTATTTGTAGTTGTCCACATATTCTAAGTCAGAACCGTCCAGATTAGTGATGCTGGACAGGCGGGCAGCGATCGGTTGAATAGCATGCATTTAGTTTTACTTGTATTTAAGAGCAGTTGGAGGCCACAGAAGGAGTGTTGTATGGCATTGAAGATCGTCTGGAGGTTAGTTAACACAGTGTCCAAAGAAGGGCCAGAAGTATACAGAAATGGTGTCGTCTGCGTAGAGGTGGATCAGAGAATCACCAGCAGCAAGAGACATCATTGATGTATACAGAAAAGAGTCACATTATCATACATGAACATGATCTGCCCTCTTGTGGAGGAAGTTGCAACTTGCATCCCACATACAGAGTATCTCCAGGGTCGAGGAAATTCAATTTAAGACTTTTTAATGCAATTTAATACCATTTGTGAAGTCTGCGCACACCTGCTGATATCCCCCTCCAGAAATGAGCCTGTTGGCAAAAAGTTGTATATTTAGGGCTGGCTCTTAAAGTGGAACTGACAGTGTTAACCAATTGGCAAATGTGAAACAGACTATCATAACAGTAAAAAAAATCAAAAAAAATCCACCGTGCATGCTACAAAACTAAACTTGGTTTTAAAAATAGGTTATTTTACCCCCCAAAAAATAATCCATAACGCAAAGTAAGGCATTGTTGGCAGAATAGATGGATTCAGTTGAATGCATGGGTAATAATTCACCAAAAAATGTATTGGTAGTCCAACAAATACTGCCATCAGTTTAAATAGCAGCTGTATTTATAAAGCCCTTTTTTACATCAGTCGATGACAAAGTGCTATACAGAAACTCAGACTAAAACCCCAAACAGCAAGTAATGCAGATGTAGAAGCACAGTGGCTAAGAAAAACTCAAGGCAGGAACCGAGGATGAAACCAGGCTCTGAGGGGTGGCCAGTCCTCTTCTGGCTGCACAGGGTGGAGATTAACAGTAGACGGCCAAGAAGTTCAAATGTTCATAGATGACCAGCAGGGTCAAATAATAAGTCACAGTGGTTGTAGAGGGTGCAACAGGTGGCTAACATGCAGACCAGACAGCACACGTCAGTGAGCATTGCAAAATAAAAATGTACATGTTATTCAATCATTTCAAACAACGGCTCACGCGAATTCAGAATTCTTCATAGCCAGGCGCTAAAATAAAACTTGGTTCCATTTTAGCCATTTGACGCACTGCATGTCCCACCTCTCCAAGCTACTCATTGGTCATTACGAGCCTTTACCCGTGGGTTATTGAAAGACGGGATGTCCACACTCCAGTCGGACAATGCACCTTAAAGTTAAACCACCATCAAAATTCTACAAAGAGCAACAACTTTTTTTTATATAAAGCATTTCAGGTCAAAAACAACCCATGTTCATCTCCCAGGTCCAATTAGCTAGCAAGTCCAGGGATGCACACTGGTGAGGGCCCAAAAGGGATACTTTTTTTGCACTGAAACGTACAAAAACATTTAATTAAATCCCTGCTAGGGGGAAGGAGAGGTGTTAAAAACATCCTAAAGATGGATTCAATACATCGCTTGACATGTTTCTACTGACTGTTACGGAACTTTTTGACATGGTCTGCTTTTAGTGAACGCACTTCCTGACTTTGGATTTGTTTACCAAACACGCTAACAAAAATAGCTATTTGGACATAAATGGACATTACCGAACAAAATAAACATTTGTGGGAGTCCTAGGAGTGCATTCTGACAAAGATCAGCAAAGTGAAGATTTATAATGCTATTTATGAGTTTTGTTGACTGCACAATTTGGCAGGTAACTGTATGGCTTCCTTTTGTTGCTGAACGCTGTTCTCAGATTATTGAATATTGTGCTTTTGCCATAAAGCTTTTTGAAATCTGACACAGCGGTTACATTAAGAACAAGTGTATCTTTAATTCTATGTAAAACATGTATCTTTCATCAAAGTTTATGATGAGTATTTGTGTTATTTGACGTGGCTCTCCGCAAATTCTCCAGATATTTTGGAGGCATTTCTGAACATGGCACCAATGTAAACTGAGGTTTTTGGATATAAATATGAACTTAATTGAAAACATGTATTGTGTAACATGAAGTCCTATGAGTGTCATCTGATGAAGATCAAAGGTAAATGATTCATTTTCTCTTCTGCTTTTTGTGACTCCTGTATTTGGCTGGAAAAATGGCTGTGTTTGTGATTTTGCGGTGACCTAACATAATCGTTTGTGGTGCTTTCGCTGTAAAGCCTATTTGAAAATCGGACACTGTTGGGATTAACAAGACTACCTTTAAAATGGTATACGATACATGCATGTTTGAAGAGTTTCAATTATGAGATTTGTTTGAATTTGGCGCCCTGCACTTTCACTGGCTGTTGTCATATCATCCCGTTAACGGGATTGCAGCCATAAGAAGTTAACAAATCTTCAATAACGTTCCAACCGGAGAACTCCATTGACTTAAGATGTGCGATGGAACAGAGCTACCTCGCATGTGAACGCGCATGGTCAGAGCATGGTCAGCTCATGGTAGACCTGACTCATTCCCGTCTCCTTCGGCCACACTTCACAGTAGAGGCAGACAAGTTTCTACAGACTTTTGACATCTAGTGGAAGCCGTAGGAAGTGCAAACTGATCCATATCCCACTGTGTATTCGATAGGCGATGAGTTGAAAATCAACCAGCCTCAGAATTCCCACTTCCTGTTTGGATTTCTTCTCAGGTTTTTGCCTGCCATATGAGTTCAGTTATACTCAGACATCATTCAAACAGTTTTAGAAACTTCAGTGTCTTCTATCCAATACTACTAATAATAATAAGCATATATTAGCAACGGACTGAGGAGCAGGCAGTTTACTCTGGGCACCTTTCATCCAAGCTACTCAATACTGCCCTGCAGCCATAAGAAGTTAACTAATTAAACAAAGAATATGATCCGTCTGTAAAATAAGTTGTTAATGTGAACCTAACTTTCAGCTAAAAAAATAATATGTAAAGAAAGCAATCCAAAATGTTATGTTGGCTAGACTTTCCTGCAAATGACACAAGTATTGGGAGAAAAAAAATAAACATTAACATTCCAGTTAGCCATTTATAATAGAACGCTTGTGACCCCCCCCACACACACACTTAGTAGAAACCTCCCCCCCATCTTAAGTAGAAATAGAATGAAACAAACATTATTTTTTTGCTCTTTTATAGTGGGCACTATAGTAGACATTGATCAAGTACACAAGGCTACATGTGTGCAAAAATAACATTCACTGAGTTAAAAAAAAAAAGTGTCATAATCCCCAGTCACAAGTGCTACTGTCAATGAAAACAAAAGCAATATCTTAGGGCTACACATTACATTGTACACCTTCTGCCTTTGGACATCTGTTCTATAATGTACCAGCAGAGCAGGATATCAATTATGCCAACAAAGGGTCTCTTTCAGGCAGTGTACACCTGGCATACCCCTTTTAATCCACTGTATTGAATGATGGAAAAACACCACATACTTTCCCCACCTCTATACAGTGGTGACATCCAGCTTAAGCCAGGCCCAGCTCCACTTGTTTAACAAGCAATGCCTCTTTCACCTAATTCTCTCAATCTGAAAATGTACCACGTACTGTAGAGGGAAAACAATGTAACATTTCAGATTGCCAGGGTCTGGTAAGCAACTAACACGTTATAACTTGAGGAACGGCAAGGAGTCATAAACCAGTTAATAATACGGCGAATGGTTAGGTTACTAACTTTCATCTGATGTTGTAGCCGTCTGACCTTATTAGCCAGATAACTGATCAAATTGAGTTTATGGTGTGAAATTAAGTTGGCAAATGTTGCCCAACATTTCTGGCTGGCTGGCTGGCTAACGGAGAATTTGATCCAGCTGGCAAGATACTTAATGCTAACAATACTTGTACCACACTTTCTCACCATCTCAAGCTTTCCAAATGCTAGTGGTTTTAAGTACGCGTCATCACCTTCTCACCTACCTCTTCGTTGTTCAGGGGACATGCTGCTGTAAATTAACTGGTCAACTGCCTTTATAAAGAGCGAGTGCTGATGCTGTAACTAGCAAATTGGTTGTTCCTCTCTTCAATCGCGTGCTGCATTCGGTTATGTGAATGTTTGGATTAATACTTGCTTTATCCCAGGCTCAGCCAAACGCGTATCACTCGTTCACATGCAACCAGTAGTCATCCAAAGTCTCCCCGCCCAAACTTCTCAGCTCTACACAAATCACATAAGTCACCCATTTTGGATTCAAACTGCAAAAGGTGACTAGTTTGCATCCCTAAGCAACAGCTACCCATCGTAATGACATTCCAGACAATTCTGTGCTGCCAACAGTTTGGGGAAAGTCCTTTCCTGTTTCAGCATGACTATGCCCCCTTGCACAACGCAAGGTCCATACAGAACGAGATCGGTGTGGAAGAACTTGACTGGCTTGAACAGAGCCCTGACCTCAACCCTATCTAACACTTTTGGGATAAATTGGAAAGACGACTGTGAGCCAGGTCTAAATCGGCCAGCTTCAGTGATCGACCTCTAATGCGCGTGGCTGAATAAAAGCAAGTCCCCGAAGCAATGTTCCAACATCTAGTGGAAAGCCTTCCCAGCAAAAAGGGTGAGGGGCCCCAACTCCACATTAATGCCAATATTTTGGAAAAAGATGTTCGACGAGCAGCTGTCCACATACATGTAGTGTACTTTCATTGCTGGAAGAAGGTAAAGCACATCACTGTTGACCAAATAATGGATTTAGAACCACCAAAAATTCTGCAGAAATGTTTTACAGCCTAATCACCAAGAAAGCAAAATAACTTTGGTAAGAGGGCAAAGTCAGTGTCAGTAATTTTAGTTTACCTGCCCAGCTCTAATTTGGGTTGTCTATCAAATTGTAAAGGACTTTCATCATGCTTATAGAGAAGGGCACTCAACATGTACTGCACTGACACAAATGACTGATAATTGGTTGAAAGAAATTGATAAAGATTGTGGGAGCTGTACTGTTAGATTGCAGTGCAGCCTTTGATATTATTGACCATAACCTGTTAAAATAAAAGTACACTACCATTCAAAAGTTTGGGGTTACTTAGAAATGTCCATGTTTTTGAAAGAAAAGCAAATTTTTTGGTCCATTAAAATAACATCAAATTGATCAGAAATACAGTGCAGACATTGTTAATGTTGTAAGTGACTATAGTAGATGGAAACGTGACTTTTAATAGAATATCTACATAGGTGTACAGAGGTCCATTATCAAAAACCATCACTCCTGTGTACCAATGGCACGTTGTGTTAGCTAATCCAAGTTGATCATTTTAAAATGGCTAATTGGTCATTAGAAAACCCTTTTGCAATTATGTTAGCAGAGCTGAAAACTGTTGTTCTGATCAAAGAAGCAATACAACTGGCCTTAGACTAGTTGAGTATCTGGAGCATCAGCATTTGTGGGTTCAATTACAGGCTTAAAATGTCCAGAAACAAAGGACTTTTCTGAAACTTGTCAGTCTATTCTTGTTCTGAAAAATTAAGGCTATTCCATGCAAGAAATTGCCAAGAACCTGAAGATCTCATACAATGCTGTGTACTACTCCCTTCATAGAACAGCCCAAACTGGTTCTAACCAGAATAGCAGGAGTGGGAGGCCCCCGGTGCACAACTGAGCAAGAGGACAAGTACATTAGAGCGTCTAGTTTGAGAAACAGATGCCTCAAGTCCTCAACTGGCAGTTTCATTCAATTGTACCCGCAAAACACCAGTCTCAACGTCAACAGTGAAGAGGTGACTCTGCCTAGAAGGCCAGCATCCCAAAGAAACAGCCATCTCAGACTGGTAAATAAAAAGATGGGCAAAAGAACAGACACTGGACCGAGGAACTCTGCCAATTTCTCACATGGAAAAGTTGCGGATAATCGGCCTCTGCGGATAATCAGCCTCTGTAGATATTCAATCAAAAAAATGCTTATTCCAGCTACAATAGTTATTTACATCTACACTATTTCTGATCAATTTGATGTTATTTTAATGGACAAAAAAAAGGCAATTTCTAAGTGACCCCAAACTTTTGAATGGTATTGTATGTCTTCTGGCTTTTCAACCTCTGCCATATTGTGATTGAGCCATCTAATAGAACTCAGAGGGTTTTCTTTAATGGAAGCTTCTCTAAAGTGTCAAACAAGTAAAGTGCGGTGTACCACAGGGCATCTCTTTAGTCCCGCTTTTCTATTTTTTCCAATGACCTGCCACTGGGTAGAAAACAAAGGATGTGTCCACGTAAGCTGATGATTCAACCATATACGTGTCAGCAACCACAACGAATGAAATACTGAAACCCCTAACAGAGTTGTAGCAGTTTTGGAATATGTGGCCAGTAATAAACTGGTCCTGAACATAAAAACTAAGAGCACTGTATTTGGTACAAATCATTCTCTAAGTTCTAGACCTCAGCTGAATCTGGTAATGAACGGTGTGGCTGTTGAGACTAAATTACTTGGCGTTACCTTTCATTGTAAACTGTCATGGTCAAAACATAGATTCAAATGGTTGTAAAGATGGGGAGAGGTCTGTCCATAATAAAGAGATACTCTGCTTTTTTGAAACCGCACTCCAAAAAGCAAGTCCTGCAGGCTCTAGTTTTGACTTCTCGGTTTTTGTCCAGTCGAGTGATGCAAGGAAAGACTTAGTTAAGTGGCACGTCTTGCTCTTCATTGTAGTCAAAGGGCTAATTCTTAAGAAACGTGTTGAAAATACCAAATTGTTTGCAGTCAACTTACACATAGCTCTGACACACCCCATCAGACATGCCACCAGAGGTATTTTCCCAGTCCCCAAAACAAATGTAAGAAAGTGTACAGTATTATATATAGCCATTATTGCATAGAACTCCGTTCCATCAAATGAACAGCAAACCTGGTATCAAAAAACAGATAAAGAAACACCTCACAACACATTGCTTCTTCCCTATTTTACCTAGATGTATTGATATGTATATGTAGGCTACGTGTCCCTTTTTACATTTTTTATTAATGAAGTCCAGTCCATGAGCTGTTCTTGTCTATTAATGTTCTGTACGTCATGTTCCATGTGGACACAAGAGTAGCTGCTGATTTTGCAACAGCTAATGTGAATCCTAATTTAAAAAAATATATGTATAGGCAATCTTGCTCTCTCCTCTGGCAACGGCTCGACTCACATGACGTACACACACATAGTTGGATAGCTCTAACATTTTGAAAGTGTGCCTCTAGTATTATTTTAAGTTAAAAATAGTAATAATTGCCGCAATGGCAACAATTAAGCAGCGGCACTATAACGGACACACTGTAGTCATCTGTTGCATTTTTTAAGACCTTTGAAAACTGAACTTAAGACAGTAAACTTAGAAATGAATTTAAGATTTAAAGACACGCACAGAAGAGTATTGATAAATTACATAGGCTACATACAGCTATAGAGGCACAGTTTAAGTATTAAACAAGAGGCTGTGGTAGGGTAATGGGTTACCAGGTGGGTTGTTCCTCCGATGAGCATGTGGGTCATCTGGTTCAGCAAAGATGTTGGAGGCCATCTTGTTTTTGCGATTGGGGGGCTTTTCCTCATCATTGCCAAAAGAGATGTTGGAGGCTCCTCCAGGGGGGCGCAGGACCCTAAGCGACAAATCAATCAGAAAAGTATTGAGTAAAATAAATACCTCGACTAACTTGTATCTTTCTTACTGGTATAGCCTTAAACTAGGATTTGTACCCTTAAAGTAAGAGTCCCTGTTCAAGAAAAAAATAAGTGCACACACACACCTGTCTGATATTTTGCACAGGACAAAGGGCATCATCACCAGGCTACTTGGGGATTAAGTCAGCGTCTGGTGCACAACACTACATTAAGACCAATTCCTTTCAAAGCCTTCCTGACACCTGTCATTATGGTGGCCTGGTTAGCTGACACATTGACTGGAGCTAATCTAGGCAGACACACTAAATGCTAGAGATGGGCTCCTGCTGGCTCCACTCTCTTCCTGCAGTGAGTGAACCCACCTTTAAGCCGAGGTCTTAGAGGATGAAAAATGGGTGTGACAAACCCATGGAGACCAAACTTCAGGATTTTTAAAGCATGAAATAATCTTTGAAATGGCAGCTTCTCTGCATTTAGAGATGATAGAAAGCAATACCTTCTGCTAAGATTAACAATTAAAACTACATATTTTTGATTTACATGCCTTGTGTTTGCATAAATGTAAACCAGGTGCAAGCTCACTTGATCGATTTTCACCATAACAGACATGTTAGGTTCCCCCAGCCCACACTACAACCAGTGGGTCATAAAATACCCAGATGTCATTGTATGTGGGGCTGCTGCTTCGGCCTGATATCAACCTTAATCAAGCCAGTTAAAAAAGATGGAAAATAATTTATGTCTGATTAGCATAGTTGGTTTTGCAAGTCAGTAACAAGCCAAATATATGTTTTGTGATTATTTAATTTGAGCAAATCTAGTTATGGACGAGGGCTTCATGGTCGTGGTTGGCAACGTGGATACTAGTAACGTTAGTCGGCTAGAAAAAGCATCTTCCACATGGGGCCCCACCCAACCATAAAATTAACTAATTGATTTGCTAGCCAACGACAAGTGTCATGCTAGCAGTCTGTTTCTAGTGTCCTGCACACTGCATTGGATAAAAGAACACGCAAATGTTGATTCATTTGAAGGCAATCAGTTAGAACCATTAACTTGCTTTTACACACCTACGAGCACGTCGTTAGCTAGCTACATTCACTAGCTAAATGCTAGCAAGCTAAGGTTAGCCTGTTCCACATACAAAGAGGCAAAAATCAACGGTGGTTGTGGCCACAGATGCATTTATCGTAAAATACATCCTCTCACAAATCATATACAATGCCATTAATACGAACAGGTTAAGAAAATTGTGTATTGTTTGACAGTTAGTTATTGTTCACCAGATAGTTAAAGGTTAGCTAGCTAACTTAGCTGTCTATATGAGGGCTGCATCATTTGACATTTGGCTGAAAATGCAAGACTCTTGACAGGTCATGATGCTTACCTGGAGCTGCTTTTTGCTCCGGCTTCCATGCCTGAATATATAGTTGTCGTCGTCATTTTGTGAGAGACTGGTAAGAGTTGATAAGCTATCGCAAATAACACGACGATTTTGGCGTTTTTAGACCAATATTTCACCACCTCAGACTCGTTTTACTCCACCCGGTACAAGCAAAAGGATCAATCGGCCTTTAAACCACAAACGTGAAGAGGGCGTTTCCATGGTTGAATTGCCACCCACAAAAGGACGATTCGTTATTTTGATTGGTTCCTGACTCATTAATCATGCATTTGATTGGAGAATCGGTGTACGACCTGCGCGCCCAAAGAAAAGCGCACTGTCCTCAGCAACAAAAAAATTATCTATATGATGTCTGAATCTAGAGATATTATAACCCTCCTTTCTGTACAATCAAACAATTTGAGATAAATCCTTTCCTGACAAATACTTCTGTTTTTACACCCCATATAGAACCAATCAGTTGATACAATAGAGAACAATCATGAAAAATCAGACTATATGAATCAGACAGAAGCCACTCCTCAGTAAAAGGCACATGACAGCCCGCTTGGAGTTTGCCAAAAGGCACCTGAAGACTCTGACCATGAGAAAAATGATTATCTTGGTCACCTGGACTGCATTTCCACAGGCAGCCCAATTCTGATCTTTAATTCCACTAATTGAACTTTTGACCAATCATATCAGATCTTTTTCAGAACTGATCTGTTTGGTCAAAAGACCAATTAGTGAAAAAAATATCACAATTGGGCTTCCTGTGTAAACAGATGGTTGATAATCACCAATTCATATCGTGTTCCACTAGTCAGTAGATCAGAATCATAATCATGAACTAGTGGGTAAGTAGATGACCTGTCATTCATATCGTCAGATTTTTTAAATTATTGTTCTCTATTGCATTGACTGACTGGTTCTGTATGGGGTTTTTAAGCAGTAATCTTTCTATTTGATATTATTATTATGTCATGACTTGGATTTGAATCTTTATTTAAAGCTTATTCATCAAACATCCCCCTTTCTTTTTATGTCTGATGGTCCAGCACCAACCTCAAGACAATTGCTTAAATTTTTTGGAAAAGGCTTCAAATCCAAGTTAAAATCCAGGTCATGCGACATTATTAACCAAAACACAGGGCCCTAATTACCTTTTACAGTTTGTGTGAGATTGACACACAGGCATATCAATAAAATGGCACTTTTCCTAACAAAATGTATTGAGACATCAGCTGCCCATCATCAAGAGTACATGGCAGGATAAATCTACAGTGCCTTCGGAAAGTATTCAGACCCCTTGACTTTTTCCACATTTTGTTTCGTTACAGCCTCATTCTAAAATGTATTAAATAAAACAATTTCTAGAGCAATTTACTCACAATACCCCATAATGACAAACAAAATCAGGTTAAGACATTTTTGCACATTTATTAAAAAGTAAAAACAGGAAATCCTTATTTACATAAATATTCAGACCCTTAACTATGAGACTCTAAATTGAGCTCAGGTGCATCCTGTTTCCATTGATCATCCTTGAGCTGTTTCTACAACTTGATTGGAGTACACCTGTGGTAATTTCAATTGATTGTTTGAGTTGGGAAGGCACACACCTGTCTATATATGGTCCCACAGTTGACAGTGCATGTCAGACCAAAAGCCAAGCCATGAGGTCGAAGGAATTGTCTGTAGAGCTCCGAGACAGAATTGCATCGAGGCACGGATCTGGGGAAGGGTACCAAAGTATTTCTGCAGCATTGGATGTCCCCAAGAACACTGTGGCTTCCATCATTCTTAAATGGAAAAAGATTGGAACCACCAAGACTCTTCCTAGAGCTGGTTGCCTGGCCAAACTGAGCAATAGGTAGAGAAGGGCCTTGGTCAGGGAGGTGACCAAGAATCCAATAGTTACTCTGATAGAGCTCTAGAGTACCTCTGTGGAGATGGGAGAACGTTCCAGGACAACCATCTCTGCAGCACTCCACCAATCAGGCCTTTATTGTAGAGTGGCCAGACAGAAGCCACTCCTCAGTAAAAGGCACATGAGAGCCCGCTTGGAGTTTGCCAAAAGGCACCTGAAGACTCTGACCATGAGAAAAATGATTATCTGGTCAGATGAAACGAAGAATGAACTCTTTAGCCTGAATGCATGCGTCATGTCTGGAGGAAACCTGGCACTATCCCTACAGGGAAGCATGGTGGTGGCAGCATCATGCTGTGGTGATGGTATTTCAGAGGCAGGGACTGGGAGACTAGTCAGGATTGAGGCAAAGATGAACGGAGCAAAGTGCAGAGAGAGAACCTGCTCAGGACTGCAGACTGGGGCGAAGGTTCACCTTCCAACAGGAAAACCCTAAGCACACAGCCAAGCCAACGCAGGAGTGGCTTCAGGACAAGTCTCTGAATGTCCTTAAGTGGCCCAGCCAAAGCCCGGACTTGAACATCTCTGGAGAGACCTGAAGATAGCTGTGCAGCAACGCTCCCCATCCAACCTGACAGAGCTTAGGAGGATCTACAGAGAAAAATGGCAGAAACTCCCCAAATAGCGTCATACCCAAGAAGACTCGAGGCTGTAATTGCTGCTGAAGGTTCTTCAACAAAGTACCATGTAAAGAGTCTGAATACTTATGTAAATGTAATCCGGTTATTTTTTTATAAATTTGCAAAAACATAACTTTTTTTCTTTGTCATTATGGGTTATTGTGTGTAGATTGAGGGGGGGGAAATAATTTTATACATATTAGAAATAAGGCTGTAACCTAACAATGTGGGAAAAGTTAAGGGGTCTGAACTTTCCGAAGGCACTGTATATATCTATGACAGAGACAAATATAAAAAAGATTACATTTATTTCAACAATAACAGATGAGTCAATTTAAATGCAGGCTTATTGGAGAACATCAATACAAGTTGCATCGCAAACAACTTCTACAACATAAGTATAAAAAAAATGAAGATCAAGAATCCATCTCTGAAAACAAAAACAGAAAAGTCTGACCAGCAATCGTCAAAACGGATGATTTAGATGTAAAGAACTTCCACACACCTTCCAAAAGACATTGTCCAGAATTGTAGGCTTTGATTGCTGGATTAGTTCAGCACATGAAACAGGATCTGACAATAGGTATCCTCACTCAGTTGTTTATGTACAGAATAAATGCAAGGATGATATAATATACAACAGTATGTTATGTGCATTTTGTGAATATCAGAGTGAATGGTATTGACACTTGTAGAACTAGGTATGATGAATCCCAAATTGACAAAACTCCTACTCCTGTAGACCTGAAAGGATTGGAAGTATCCAATATGGCTATAACACAGAAAGTCAGATATTACCATATTGGTCCAATCTTTTCAGATCTGCATGAAGTGCCAAGGGATAGGAGTTAGAGGTCGAATTGGTATTCAAAAGCAGAGTTTCAGAAAATACATTATATGGGGAGGTAGGGGTGTTGGTGGGGAACATAGGACCCTAGTGAAAACCTCCCGTTTGCTGCTGGAACACATCAATTGTGTCTTCATCTTCCATTTCCAACTGAAAAAACAAAAGTCATAGTCAAGATCAGTTATAGCATCATATCAATTTATAAGCATTTTTCTACCAGAGTAAACCAGCTTCAATGGGCAGAATAAAACATGTTTTTTAAAATATTTTTGGGGGGTATTTTGAAGTTTTATTGACAGGTTCAGATCAGAATGTTAAAGGGGAGCCAGATGAGAGGATTACAGGAGAGAAAGTAAGTGGAGGAACAGGGATTGAACCTCTGCCTCCAGGGAAATATGTGGTCCTTGAGGCAGCCCCCGGCACAGGATAAAACCGTTTGCCAATGAACAGTCAACTCAACCATATGATATGAGGAACAATAACAAACCTTATCCACCAACTTACTTGTGCTGGTGTGTCTGTCTCGTTGATTGGTTGACCATCGAACCGGAACCGGATTTGCCTAATCGTCAGGCCCTGTGAAAAGGCATCACAAGACACTTAAATATTAACTTCAAATACACAATACTTCAATCAAGGGAACTTGTGCATTGCAATAAAGCCCTCAGTCTGGATGCATGTGTACATGTTGCTTGCTTGGTGAGTACAACATCCTCCCGATTTGGCTCATACCTTGCTTGAACTCCGGACCTCTGCCTTGTAACACACGTGACCGCCCTCCTGAAGCGTCTTACCAGTCAGCGCCACGCGAAAAGCTAGCTAATCGCTAGCGCAAGTGGGGATACTTCAGGCTGAGGAGTAAGTTTCACACATCCCCATGTGCTACACATGCATGTTTGTCAGTCAATGGATGCTGATGTTGCCTTACCTGTCTTTCGCAATATGCCTTCATGAGTTTGCTGAGCGGCGTGTGTCTCTTGATCTTGAACTGCACCACTGAGCCGTCTTGTCCTGCCACCTTCAAGTTGATGTGGTCATTGTTCTCCGTCTTTACTCCTTCCTTAAAACAGATTCCATGATTAGAGAAGGGAGTGGATATTTGGATCATTCTCTAGTAACTAAACTATCATTCACATCAAAACTAACTTTCAAATCACGGATGATATTGGATAGAGACATTATTGTGAAGTGCAATGGTCTGCACGGAATACTCCCGATTCATAACAATGCAATGTTTACAACAAGCTAATTGATCATGTTAGCATGCTAACTACTGTATCTAGCTAGCTAGCTGCCTTACTGTTATTCGGGCACGGGCCCTCGACGTTAGCTAGCTAGTCATCTAGGTTGCATCATGACAAGAAAACACATGAATATGAACAATATGAATATTACATTTAAATTAGAAAATTAAACTGCTTATATTGACTGACAACGTGAATAAATCACAAAAGGCACATTACTGATATTATTCGCTAGCTAGCTACACGCTAGTAGTTAGCCTAGCGGTCCAGACCGATTCTGAAATATTTCCTAGTAAATCAACCGGTTTAGTAAATTAGCTGCTCTAAACCTCAAACCTTTTCAGAATATCATACAGACCAACATAACGAAAATACATCTTCACTCAATATTGCGAATAAAATACGTTTCATTGCTCACCTTGGGTTTTTCGTCTGCCATGGCTGCTACACTTCAGCGACTGTGCGCTTTCTCCACAACGCTTCGGCAGGAGCGCGACTTCCATCGGCGCCAGTTTGGAGAGCTGTCTGTGCTGCGCTTTTTCCAGGCGATACATTTCTGAGCACTCAGTGTGTGTGCAGTGTTACATTTCTGAGCACCTACAGTGTGTGTGCCCAGTGTTGCTTGTTGGTGTGAAACTGTATGGGCGCAAGTGGGTTAGGGCAGCCATGGCAGGCATATGAACATACCACATACAGAATGTGGCAATTCTTTAAAATTAAGACTTTAATTTTCATGCGGTGAAACAGCTGTTTGAAAATACATTTACAGTACATACTTCTGTTCAATCTCATTAAAGAACCACACATGAATTAATTTGCCAGTCTCTAAAATTGACAATACCTACAGCAACAATTTATATTGAAGTTTGGAAGAGTCCTCCCATTGTAACATTGGTACTGATAACAGAAAATGGCTTCAGAACGCAGACAGACTGAATACAGACATAGATAGTCAGACACTCTTGTTACATACTAGTACATTGCAAGGGACACCCATAAGCCCTATTTTGAGTGACTGATTCATGTCCTATTGTACCACTGCAGGCAAAGCACCTTCACCCATGGGCTGTTTGGATGGGGATGCAAGGTTTACGACGTCGCAGAGTCGCAGATAGAAATGTAATGTATAGAGCTGACAAACTTCCCTATTCAAACAACTTCGTTCTACTCAATACAGGTCTATCTGAAAGTGCTGTGATATTTCACCCTCCTGGATAAGCCCCAGGTTTCTACAAACTAATATTAAATTGCTTCCAAGCCATTCAAAGTCAAGTATGCAGGGAAGAGTTCAGTATGCAGGGAAGAATTCAGCAGTAAACTGATCTCAAAACAGTAGACAGAGCTTGCTTCGCTAACAACATCTCTGGAAACCAATACTTTCATGACAAGCACCTAAAAATAAATAAGGATTCACAGTCACACACCTTGGCAGGCCACCACCTCCCATAACTGAAACATGTCAAAATAGCACTAATAGAAATATATAGGTAGAAATAGAAAATCCCACCTGACCAGATAAAATAGCGCTCTGCTCCCAAAAATACTAATAATTAAATTGTATATTCACAAAGTTCTTCTCAACAACATTATGCAAGTGTTCAGCATTTTGCCATCTGTACTGTCATTTATCTTCATCATTTTCTACTGAGGTATTGTATTGGAATAAAGTGAAAGGGGGCAGGCGGAAAAGAGATACATGTATACCGTATGCGACTAGTCTAGGGCTTCTTTTCCATTAACTGTGACAATCGGGAGATTGTCCCTGTCCAATTACTGGTAGTTCATTGTAAGTCTTGTGTAACTGCCCGATATATATCATGTGATAACTTCCACTCTTATCACATGCTAGGCTGGCTCTTATTGACCGTTGAAAGTTACATTTCCAAGTATATATGACTGCTCTAAAACCAAACATTGTAAGTCTGTACGGCATTTCTAAAGTGCAGCAATTCTGTAACAATTCCATTCAGAGAAGATTGGGCTTGAAGTCGAATTTAGTTTTAACATGACACCTAACAGAAGAACAATGTAACAAATGGCACAATGATAATAGCGCTTAATAACTTACTAGTATATGAAACATTCACAAATACATTGATTCTCCCCCAAATACAGTCTTTGTAGTGTCAACAGACTCAAGCTCAAGCTGTCCCCACCATGTGTTACTGTATTGTCCATGGCACCATTTTGGGGTTAGGGGGGCTATAGAGCCCCCCATATCTCAGCTGGGGGGAACTGGTCCACCTCCCCAGTCTCTGTGCACTGCTGCTCTCCCAGTGTGAACGTCAGCTTGTATCTCATCCGGACCTTCTCCTGCGAGAGACACACAGGCACAGAGTTAGAATGCCAGCTTAGCCTGCTGGTTAGCATTGTAGCATCCTTTCGATTTCAAACTAAAGCACACAAATGATCCAGGTGATATGAGATATGGGTAGCTGATGTCAGGAATCATAAAGACCAAGTAACAACTAAAGGATGGAATAATGTATCCTGAACCTTAGCAGGGATCACACAGACAAAATGTATGCACTCACTGTACCATAACGTCTACTAAGTGGAATATATTATTACATTATAAAAACCACATTTTCACCTCATGCAAATATCAGATGAATAACTTTCATTGACTACACTAGGAGGACTCTCACCATCAGTGGGTTGGCCAGCAGCATGACTTGAGTGATGGCGGCGGGGGGAAAGATGGGGTTAAAGGGCGCCAGGTCAGTTCCCGAGGGCGGTTGTAGTCTCACCTTCATCGACTGGCAAGGGGGAAGGAATGAACAGGGGGGGGGGTTATCAGTGACAGTTTGAAGACAGGCTTTGGTTCATATATATATATATTAACTCACAAATATTATAGTTTGAGAACTTCACTGCCTGTCTGAAGCAGTACCTCACTGAACATCTCACTTGTCAGGAGAGTGAGGATTCAAGTATGCTAAAATATTTTCCTCAACTACAGCAGGGTTCCCCAACTGGCAGCGTTGGTTTTAATTGGCCCCCCAGGTTCTAAGCAAACTTTGTTTTCTCCATTGTTGGACATAAAATACTCTCAAAACACCAGGAAATCAGCTCCAAGTGATTTTAATGTTGGGGAGCTGTTGCTAAGTATTCCCACACATAGAGATATATGTGGTCATATACAAAAGTAAGCAAGGTTTTAGAATATGATATATTTTTGCAGTCTACAAATGATCTGTAATTATTTTCTGGCTCCGACCATCCACTCAAGAAAAATAATTAGCCCACGGCTGAATCTAGTTGATTATCCCTGTACTACAGTGCAAGTACAGACCACAGTGTATTTGAATAGGTTGTAACAGTGCGTGTCCACTGTCCAAGTCAGCCTTACCTTGGGTACAGCAGCCTGTAGGACTATGTTCCTGACGAGAAGAGGTGCCGTGTTCAGCATGGACACCACCATCACCAGCACGTCAGGCCGGCCCAGCGGACAGTCGGTGGCAAAGTGCAGGAGAACGCGGACCCCGTCTTTATCATAGGCCGTCACAGGACACAGCTTGCCTTAAACATCACAGAATGACAGACAGAGGAAGAAAATACTCAGTATCTGCACTTCCAGCCACTATACTGAGCCATCTGTGTTGACCAAACTAGAGTACCCAGAAACCCCTGAATCAGGCTAAGGTCTTCCTGGGACTCACTTGGCTTGATAGCTTCCAGGGGCACGTGGATGTTACTTAGGGAGATCTCAGGGATCTTGGCTGGGCTGGCCTGCCCCAGCGGGAGAATCAGGATGGGGGACAGGGAGCGGAGAAGGGGGCTGTCATCAGCCTGGGTCTTAGGGGACAAGGTAGGGGCTGCAGCAGCAGCAGCCGGTAGGATGCCCAGAGGAAGAGGGCTGGATCTGGAGGCGGGGATCCCAATTCTCGGGGAGGCACTGGCACCCATAGCCTCACCCATCCCAAACAGGTCGCCGGTGTTGATCACACCAGACATGCTATAGTAGATGATGACAGATGGATGTACATTAAAACTGTACTCTCTACCGCCCATCCCTACTGCATACACTCAAAATAATAGATCAAGTAATAACACCAATTGGTTATTATAGATGGTGGCATTTAAATGTTACTTCAGTTATCCACTTTCTAGCCTCCACAGTTACATGGTGTGCTACATGCTAGCTAGCATCTAGCCTTCACAGGAACATAAAGTATGATTGGTAGTGGAGATGGGCACCTCTTGGGGCTGCCCAGATCCAACATGGCCAGGTCTTGTAGACTGTGGTTCAGGGAGGCGGAGACTGCCTGGGCAGCAGCACTGGGGTAGGGAAAGGAGGCCGCCACTGAGGATTGTGGGCAACTGACATGGGCGTCTGTCTTAGAAACAGGCTCTGTTGTAGAAGCTCCTAACTGGTCCAAACTGGCGGCTGTCGTAGAAGCTGCAGAGAATACAGTAGCTGGGAGGGCGCTGCCAAACAGGTCCAAAACTGGGTTGGGAGCCTGGAAGAGAAGGGGTTTAACATCACATTAAAAAATGTGTGTCATGCTAATATTGTTAAGATCAATATTTCCAGGAAGGATAAATATTTCTACCAGATAAATGCTTCTGAAAGTATTGACTGGTTAGGACACTTGAAAATTTACCTGCAAAAATGTCGTCCACAGATTATTCAAGTCATCTTTTGCAGGAACTGGGTCATTAAGTCCTGAAACAAACAAACAGTCCATATATCAGTCAATTTATTCTCCTGTTCTATCAAGAAAACCCACATTTCCCAGAAGAGGGAGAGACTTTGGCAATATATGTGGGGATTAGGTGAGTCTACTATGTGAATTCAATGTCAAAAACATGAATCACAATGACACACAGAAGACTAATGCTTTCTTATCAGATCCAAGACATAAAGGTGCTGATACAGGATGTGCTGTACCTAGAGAGAGGAGCTCTTCATCCAGTAGAGACAGTGCGGCAGAGGGTTTGCTGGGGCTGGGGTCCTCCATGGCAGGGCAGGCCTGAAGATCCTGGAGGGGTGCAGACCCGTACAGCAGGTCGGCTGGGATGAGGTCTGGGTGCTGGGCTAGAGGAGGATGCTCAGGTGGGGAGGGGCTCTGGAGGTCCAGACCAGCCAGGTCTATCAGGATCTCAGACTGGTTGCTGTCTTTGGTACCTGGCCAGGGAAGGAAAGAGATTGATTGAGTTTCACTTATTTGTTGCTGCTATCATGATTTGGGAAGTTCACAAGATGAGGGTGAAACAGTCCAAGATGGTAAATACAATAATACACCAATGTGTTCTCAGATGAAGGGGGGCTTATACTTTTGTAAAGAATCCCCAAACCTGGGCCTCAAAAAGGAAAAGGTGGACAATCCCTGGTAGAAAATAAAATCTGTGAACCCTCATGTTCTTACATTGTGTAGTAGTTGATGGTCTAAGTGTCTCCATCTCTCCATTGAGAGTCTGTCCCTCCACAATCCTCTTATAGGAGTTGATGACGCGGGACAGGTCATCGCTGGCCTGCAATATGTCACCTGGGGGTCACGAGAGGTCAAAGGTCACAATGAAGGCTCATCCAACCAATCAATATGACCAATTTTGACCAATATTTCGGACAATAAGATGGCAGGCCTCAGGGGGTGTTGGTTACCTAAACTGCTGTCATTGTCCTCTGTCTCTGTGGCCAGCTTGAACACAGTCCCCCTCAACTTGTCACAGTCACCGTAAAGCTCCTGAAATGAAAAAGCAACACCAATAATAATATTATGTGATGACAACACATTTCATATATGCTTCCAAAGTGTATTAACAACAAAAGACAGATTTTTCAGGCAAACTTTCATTGTCTTGGAAGCGATTTCATTTTATTTTCCACGAAGTTAATCTATAAAAAGTGTCTATCTCAAATTTTTTGAGGGGGAAGAGTCTACAATAGTGATAGTGAAGTAAGATGTGGACTAACTTTGATAAGCTCCTTGTCGCCATCTGTTGATTGGTCTCCGCTGAAGTGGCTGAGCATCTCGTTGAGCAGTTTAACACTGTTGTTGACCTCCTCCAGGGTGCCGCTGCGCTTCGACGCTCTCTGCAGCCTCACCTCATCCTGAAACACAGCACACACCTGCCTTAAACCCACTGGGACACAGTGACTGACAGAGGGCCGGATTCAATCACTTGTCGTCATTATGGTCGTCATCAACGTCATTATGATGTTTGTGTAGCAGCTCTGTTTACACAACTACTGCCTAGATCACTGGATGCGTGTCTGTATGATGATGCATGTAGGCTAACCTCTTTGACCATGTTTTTGATGAGGCGGTTGGCCTCCTGTAGATCCTCAGGCTTTTTGCTCTTCAGAAGCTCGGCCAGTCGCTACAGAGAGAGAGAATAATAATAAGTCAGAGTCTCTAGTACTCTAGTCTGTTTCCCACATTTAGGGTCCAGTCACAGCAGCCACGCCCTGTGACAGATCCCAGGGCTTGAGAAAACATATTTTGATCATAGATCAACTTGAAGCTCTGAAAAGCAAACACGCCAGGACCAATGAGAAAAAGAATGAGACAGTCAGGAGGGTTGTATAGTGTAATTGTTATTGTAATGACATAGATTATGGCTATCTAGCCTATGCTATTTGCATCCCAAAAACAGAATTCAAACATATATTTTTTAAAGATAACACAATTAAAACGTTCTTCACAAAGTAAATTCATAGCGTCCGTATACAAAGATCTTCCATCAAACATCATTAGAAGGAAACATCTCACCTTGCTCTTCTCCTCGTTCTCAAACACAGGATTCTTGGGCCGGGATGGGGGCAACAGCATCAGTGTCTTATCCAGAGGAAGCTCAGGGTCAACTGTGACAATACCTGAAAAAAGGCAACAGTTAGAAGTGCCATGGCGACTTTACAGTATAGGCTAAAAACCAATGAAAACCTGAAATAGGGTAATTTTTTTATGTTGAAATCCTACCTTGTTTCTTCAGCATTTGATAAGCTTCACTGATCTTAGCCTCATCGGGTAAAGAGAGCGTCCAGCTGAAGAGCATATCTACCACTCTCTTCTTCACCACCTCCGACACTCTGTCACCTAGATACTGGAACAGGAACAGGGTTCATCTGGATGGATTCCATTTTAACAAAGCCACAAATTACATACAGAACTATGGGATTAAGGACCAATACAAAACAGTTGATATGATCTACTTACTTTAGGTGACACCACTTTGATGAGTTCATTTAGAAACCTAAATTTCCCAACTTCGTTGTGAAACCTTTTCCCGCAGTTCTTCATGCAAGCCTCTAAAACCTGCAAAATGAAGTAGTCAATGTTAAAGCTCCAAGAATTATAGGCCTAGTAATAAATTACAAATACACAATGTAAGAGTGGGATGTTACGCACCATCAAAGCCTGTATCGCCTCCCATTCTTGTGGGGACTGGATTTTATGGGCTAACAATCTTACAGCAATCTGTGGGCTGAAATTAAAATGATATAATATCAGAACAAATCTCAAACAATTCAAGGATTCAACCGTTCCAAATGAGCCTAATTTGAGATTATGCTGTTGACAACAATAAAAAGTTAAAACCATTACATCTTCAGAAAACCCTATTGATTACAATGAGATTACTACCGTAACACTGCAGAAACGAGTTCAGCTTCTGAAATATGATCCAGGGGACCTGCAGTAACGTTACTTGAAGAGCACAGAAAAAGCATCCATACCCTTCCAATTCCTTATTGATTTGGTCACAGAATCCTATAATGTACTCCCAGTCTTCCTGCCTGTTGGATGGGTTGGTGGCCTTGTCTGCAGGGGGGAAGGATCACATGAATATCTATCCCTGAGTTTTCATAGGCTCCTTTATAAAAAAAACTGCTCATGGCTGACACCTGAATGTGATAAAAGCCAAACAGGTCATGTATTACTGCACATTTGTCTTGACGCAAGCACTGCAAGATCTAGTCGAATGCAGGCAGCCCTTGCAGGAAATTCGGTAACTAGGTAGGCAGTTAGCTAGTCAGAGTTGTGTAGCCAGCTGGAGGTTAATTTGTAAACAACTACAGTAGATACAGTAGTTGCTAAGCTATCTAGCTAGAAAACTAACTCCCAAAATCTTGACAACTAGCAAAAAAATAGGAGCTTAGTTAGCTAGCTACCTAACAAGAGTCAATAAAGGGTCGTGGGCATTGTGAACATGAACTGTTGTTGCCAAAATAGCTAGCTAACGTTAGCTCATTGCAAGCCACCTCTCATGCCCCAAACATTGACTCAAAACACGATAAATAAATGAACATAGCCATTGTTAACATTTGTATAAAATGTACATTCTAGCTGGCACTGGTGATGTCGTTGTGAATGGCCAAATTGTTGAACATTACAACGATTCATAAAGAAGTACATATAATTTAATTTTCAAGCATGTAACTCACTGAGCCACGACTCCAGCGACTCCCCTTCCGCATCCGCCATATTCACTGCAGATACACCAATGGGCGTATTCGATTATGCTGAGCCACGGGGCACCGGTCGTGAACGGGAAAAAGCGGCAAGGGAGGAGAGCATTCTCAAATCGAACAGTAATCTGCTGCTATCGGTTATGTTGTCTACATCATGATGCATACATCTCTTTTCCTTACAACATTTTTGAATTTTCAAAGAGTTTTCATTGGTAAACGTTTTTTATCGAAAGCAATCACTTTTGCAAGTGAAAACAGAATCCTACTCATTACTCCACGTGCTTAACAATGTCACTTTTGTTTGGGGCACACTTAGCTGAGGTTTTGAAAGGGGCACCTGGCTCAAGCCCAGGAGGCAGCCAATGTTATGATAATTTGTCAGTACAGATTGTTTGTTTAGCCTACATAGCAGGTTAGGATAATTATCGTAGCGTGTTAGAAAATGTACATCGCAGTTTAGGTGAATTAATGTAGCAGGTAAATAGAACTAAGGTAGCGGATTAGGATAATTAACGTACAGGTTAGGAGAACTAACGAAGCAGGTTATGTGAATTAACCTAGCAGATTAGCAGAATAAAATGGTATTTGTCACATGCGCTGAATACAAACAGCTTCTACCCCCAAGCCATAAGACTCCTGAACATCTAGTCAAATGGCTACCCAGACTATTTGCATTGCCCCACACTGCCAGGTCTCTGACCTCCTCCCTATAGGCTGTCTCGTCGTCGTCTGTAATCAGGCCTACCACCGTCGTGTCGTCGGCAAACTTAATAATGGTGTTGGAGTCGTGCGTGGCCACGCAGTTGTGGGTGAACAGGGAGTACAAGAAGAGACTAAGCACGCACTCCAGAGGGGCCCCCGTGTTTAGGGCCAGTGTGGCAGATGTGTTGTTGCCTACCCTCACCACCTGGGGGCGACCTGTCAGGAGGTCCAGGATCCAGTTGCAGAGGGAGTTGTTCAGTCCCAGGGTCCTTAGCTTAGTGATGAGCTTGGAGGGCACTATGGTGTTGAACGCTGAGCTGTAGTCTCACATAGGTGTTCCTTTTGTCCAGGTGGGAAAGGGCAGTGTGGAGTGCAATAGAGATTGCGCCATCTGTGGATCTGTTGGGGCGGATATGTGAATTGAAGTGGGTCCAGGGTTTCTGGGATGATGGTGTTGATGTGAGCCATGACCAGCCTTTCAAAGCATTTTATGGCTACAGATTTGAGTGCTACGGAGCAGGAGTCACCTAGGCAGGTTAGGAAAAGGGTTAGGCTTAGCTACAATGAGGGGGTTTGTTTAATCTCGCCTGGGCGCCTGAGTAGGTGTGTTTTGTACCAGGTGAAAGTTGATTGCATTAGTTTTGGAACCAGGCTGCCTCCTGGGCGTGAGCCATGTGCCCTGTTCAAAGCCCTGTTCAAAGTTTTTTCACATGCAAAAGTGATTGCTTTTGAGATTGAACTACCTTCCCAATGAAAATGAGATAGAAAATTCGAACATTTATTTTATTGAAAAAAATGGATGATGCACCATTCTGCCTCGTTGACAAAATGACAGAGCGGCACTGATTACTATTCTATTTGAGAAGGGCGGCTGCACTCCTCCCTCTCCGCTTTCGCCCGATGACGTAACGGGCCTTTGCCTGGTGCCCCGCGGCTCAGCATAATCGAATCCGCCCAGTGCCAGAACAACGAAGTAGTCAGGAGCCAATGGAAAGAGAAGCTAGAGAGGGATTTGGTTTCCCTGGGCGGTTCTTCCCGGGAGTTTGTCAGACCCTTCTCATTTTGCCTGCTGACGTCACGGCCATAGACCGGTGCACAATATAATTGACTGTATATGAGGGAGAAACCAAAGATCTGCGGAGACACCACCAAAATGACATTTCTTTGGACCAAATTTCTCACGCTTTCACCCACTGGGCTGTAGAAAGAATGACGATTAATCATTGAAGGTATTCTGTTAATCTGGTTTGGGCGCCTGTGTAGGCATAGTTAGCACCAGGTGTAAAGTGATTGTACTTTTCTGACCAATGCCAAAGTTGGCTCAAAACAAAAGTAAGGTAGTTTAAGCACATGGAGTAATGCGTAGGATTCTGTGTTTTCACATGCAAAAGGGATTCCTTTTGATAAAAACGCGTTATCTCCATTCCCATGTTCCTGAACGATGGATCATGCTGCCTTGACAATATAACCGAGCGCTGCAGATTGTTGTCTAATTAGAGCAGGGTGCGCCTCCCTCACAGCTTCTCCCGGTCACGTGACGGGCCATAGCCCGGTACACTCGTGCCTGTTAAATAGAATCCCCTCATTGTAATAAAATGGTGATAGATAGGATTTGGGGTAAACTTTTATTTTACAGCCATCTACGAGAAACATGATTTACTAGTCTGTATGGGAAACAAACTTTACAATGATTATATGATAGGCATAAACCCAACTGTAAACAAAACAACAAAGTAATTTGTAACCTGACACTTTTTTTGTTTTGTTGCTAGAATGTCTTGTACCCAGAATATAAGCTTGTTTTACTCCAATGTTTGTAAACACACACTGCATAGCCTCAAAACATGGTTAAAACTATAATGTTGATATCATGGATGGTCAGTCCTTGCATCCATCGCTCTGTCTATGAATTTGAGAGTGGTTACATTTCTCCCGGCCCATCCCTCAGCTTCTTATCAAAACAGAGGTGGGTTGGCCGCTTTGTTATTGTTTTAACTAAAGATTCAAGCTTTAATGGTTTAAGTTTCAAAATGTTAACAATACCGTTTTACAAAATAAAATATTCACGGAATGTAGAAAAATGACCGATTCAAATTGTGAACAACCAAAATCGGCAAAGGCTGCTCTAGTGAAATAAGACATCTTCATTTATAAGACTTGATTAAAAGGTAAGAAAATAAACATATAACGCAAATCAGTCAAGATAAACCTGATAATAACACATCCGTACAAGAAAGTTTTAGGGAAACGTGTCGTTCAGCACAAACCGTTCCTCAACGTAACAAACGTTAAATCGAACTAAACGTACCATGGGTAACACTTTCCGCAAAAATGACGCCGCATTTGTTTACGAAGACTCTAACGTTAATTCGTCTTTCAAAGGTTGACGAATATGATCTAACGTCAAAGGCAGTGGCCACTATGTGATAATATTTCTTAGATCTGATTAACAACCGAATCACTTAATCAGTAGAGTTTACGAAAGTCGGATTTTTCTAATTGAAGCACGCCTGGCCATTGTTGGCTGGCTACAAGCGGGTCTACATCCACCAGAGCAGAGGTTGTAATCTTTTCAGTCATCTCGTGGACACACGGTATCTACATAAACACAGCTAGTACCGTAGAGCAGCTGACCTGAGCTAATAAGGCAAATGGATCCACGTTTTTCAAAGATGGATATGTGAAAAGGATGCTTGTCAACACTACAACTGGAGGAGAGTAATGTAGTGCTTATCAAGGCAGAGGTTTTGTCATCAATGAAAACAAGAGACGCGCCTCGTGTTGCCCGGGTGGCTCTCTCCTTGCTGCAATGTGCATCTGTGTGGTCAGTGTAGAGGGGCACTGCAACCAGAACCTGTCACACAAGAACACCCCTCCTGAGGACACGGGTACAGACAGACTTCAGTCATGGCACAGGCCAACTAAAGTGTCCAAGGAAGTAACAAAGCTGAGTGACATTGTATTTAAGAGACATGACAGGGATAGAGACAAACACTGATGGGACATAACTAAATGAAATAAAAATGGGTTACTGTGCCTTACGCCCCACACACCTTAACCTTACCACAGCAGACATTAAAGACCTTGTGACAAGGTTAGAGGCAACAAAAACTGACCTGCTGCCACAGACCCTGACTGACAATGTATTCCAGCCTGGGAATGTCCTGGATGAGCCTGGTCCCTCCCATTAAAAGGATATGATACTCCACTCCAAGATGTCCTGACCACTGAGGGAGACAATGACAGTCAAGGGGGCACTGTTGCAGTATGTGACGACGAGGAGTTAGATGTGAGTGACATCCCTGTAGAGCAGAAAGCCTACTACCTTCAAAATGTTGTTGTTAGTGATGGGAGAGTGAGGAACATATAGAGAGAGACCGGGGGGGCAAGCACCATGATGTGGCACTAGGAGTGGATGGAACAGATAACAGCTTCAAACTTGTCATCAGGAGGAAAACGAAGCACACAAAGTTAGCTGACAACCTAACAAACCCAATCCAGTTCACAACCATACACACACAGAGTTTGGTAAAGAGCATGAGCAGGATGCATTCAAAGCCCTTAGCCCACGTTACAAGGTGAAGAACTCCGGCCTAGTGGTGCACACACCATCTCCCTTCCTGGCTGCTTCCCCAGATGGGATCGTGGTGGAAGGAGATGAAGATGCACCTGTGGGACATGAGATGCAGCTCGAAATTCAGGAATATCCACCTAAAAGAAGCAGCAAAACTTGACAAGAGTTTCCCAGCTGTAGTAGATTCAGATGACCAGCTCTGATTGAATTAGAAACATCCGTACTACTATTGAGTAATGGGGCAAATGGCCATAATGAGAACACGTTGATGCGATGTGGTGTTCTAGACAGAGAGGAATGGAGGTGTGTAGAGTTCTGTTTGATGATTGTCTATGGCAGGACTGCATGTTCCCTTTGGAGAGGTTCTGTTTCTTACATACGGTATGTTGCCTATGCTCACCAATAAATCATGAATGAGGAGTCGCATGAAAGTCATACTTTTACCCAGGAATATGTAAGTATTTTTTTTAGCCTGCACCTGTACTCAAATGTGTTGATGAGCACTTCCTCACTCTTCCTGCTTTTTACATATAATACATACATTAGAGAGATATCATCTCATGATGTGAGGGAGGCAAAACATTTACCTAAAAATGTGGCATTTTACTAACTAAATGACACTTCGTACGTTTAGATGGTCAAAGGAAACAGTCTCTTCAGCTTTCTATGTTTCCTATGCATGTTGTATACAGTACGTGTACCCACAGAGTTGTTTCATCTGTTAATATTGGTCTGGTTTCTTCAGCTTTCAATCGAAATACTACTTTTGTTCAAGGCCTAATAAAGCTATTCTATCTTGTTTCATGAGTGACTGACTTGTGTGAATTAATAGCAGTCCAGCTGTCGTGGATGTAGCTTGCTTGTGACAACAATGGAATATGTTCTACGCTTCTCCCACCTGGAATGAACAACAGACATGTCTGAGGCTCAACAGCGGCTGGCTTTATTCATAGTCCTCTGTTCCCGGTTCAGAATGGGAGTGACATGCAGATGAGTACCCCCTTTACACTTGGATCCATGTAATCAAACTCACATCATATACAGTGTTAGTGTTTACAATCACTATGGTTGATGTACAGTTACAAGGTGACATGGCTTCATACCCTGGGTTGTTCGAAAACAGAATGAGCCGATGTTTGTCTATTGAGGAAAATTAGCAGCAGAACACGAATCTGAATGCACGCATGACTCCTTTTTAATGCGCACCAAATTACCCGGTGAAAGTTTAACACTGTAAGATCATATTCTATAACTTAGATAGTCATGTTGGCAATAGAACACGCTTTCAAATGATGCCCACCTGACCCAGATTGTGATTTATAATGGTATATTTTTGGATTGCTTAAACAACAGCAATTGTGTGATGGCGGGAATGGAGGGCTGTGTTCCAAACACAACAACTACAAGTGTGCTTGTTCTAGTTCCTCAGCGGCACAGCTAGGAGAGCTCAAAAAAGCCCCTTATAGTTGAAGACTTCTTTGAGTTATTAAAATGCATTGAAATTACTTAGGAACTGTGCAAACTTGAGAGGGATGGGGCCACTTGGAAGAGGTGAAAAAATTATTGTTGTCTATCAACAATGACAAGCCACCAGGGTCTGACAATCTAGATGGACAATTACTGAGGATAATAGCAAACGATATTGCCACTCTTACCGTATTTGCCACATCTTCAATTTAAGCCTACTAGAGAGTGTGTGCCCTCAGGCCTGGAGGGAAGCTAAAGTCATTCCACTACCCAAGAATAGTAAAGCCCCCTTTACTGGCTCAAATAGCCAACCAATCAGCCTGTTACCAACTCTTAGTAAACTTCTGGAAAAAATTGTGTTTGACCAGAAACAATGCTATTTTACAGTAAACAAATTGACAACAGAATTTCAGCATGCTTATAGGGAAAGACACTCAACTAGCACAGCACTTACACAAATGACTGATGATTGGCTGAGAGAAATTGATGATAAAATGATGTGGGGGCTGTCTTGTTAGAGTTCAGTGCAGCTTTTGACATTATTGATCATAGTCTGCTGCTGGAAAAACTTGTGTTATGGCTTTACACCCACTGCTATAATGTGGATAAAGAGTTACTTGTCTAACAGAACACAGAGGGTGTTCTTTAATGGAAGCCTATCAAATATAATCCAGTTAGAATCAGGAATTCCCCAGGGTAGCTGTTTAGGCCCCATGCCACTGACTTAAAGTAAAGCCAGAGTTTCTATGTATGCGGATGACTCAACACTATACACGTCAGCTACTACAGCAACTGAAATGACAGCAACACTCAACAAAGAGCTGCAGTTAGTTTCAGAGTGGGTGGCAAGGAATAATTTAGCCCGAAATATTTCTAAAACTAAAAGCATTGTATTTGGAACAAAACACTCACTAAACCCTAAACCTCAACCAAATCTTGTAATAAATCATGTGGAAATTGAGTAAGTTGAGATGACTAAACTGCTTTGAGTAACACTAGATTGTAAACTGTCATGGTCAAAATATATTGATCTAGTAGTAGCTAAGATGGGGAGAAGTCTGTCTATAATAAAGTTATGCTCTGCCTTCTTAACAACACTATCAACAAGGCAGGTCCTACAGGCCCTAGTTTTGTCGCACCTTGACTACTGTTCAGTCGTGTGGTCAGGTGCCACTAAAAAGGACTTAGGAAAATTGCAATTGGCTCAGAACAGGGCAGCACGGCTGGCACTTATATGTACACAGAGAGCTAATATTAATAATATGCATGTCAATCTCTCCTGAGCGGTATTGACATGTTGAATGCACTGAGCTGTCTGTCTAAACTACTGGCACACAGCTCGGACACCCATGCATACCCCACAAGACATGCCACAAGAGGTCTCTTCACAGTCCCCAAGTCCAGAACAGACTATGGGAGGCACACAAGGTACTACATAGAGCCATGACTACATGGAACTCTATTCCACATCAAGTAACGGACGCAAGCAGTAAAATTAGATTTAAAAAACAGATTAAAAAAACACCTTATGGAACAGCGGGGACTGTGAAGCAACACAAACATTGGCACAGACACATGCACCACGCACACACACACACACACACCACACACACAACACACACACACACACACACACCACACACACACACACACACACACACACACAACACACACCAACACCACACACACAACACACACACACACACACACACACACACACACACACACACACAATAACATGCGCACTATACATACACATGGATTTGGTACTGTAGATATGTGTTAGTGGTGGAGTAGAGGCCTGAGGGCACACAGTGTGTTGTGAAATCTGTGAATGTATTGTGATGTTTTAAAATGGTATATACTGCCTTAATTTTGCTGGACCCCAGGAAGAGTAGTGGGGATTCATAATAAATACAAATATGTGACAATGCACATAAAAGCAACAGTGTAATGTTTGGAGTCAGTCCTTTGTCAGGTGAACTGTTGTGTCTTCCAACTTTGGTCTAATAGTTTTCCCACAATCTCTAAACTTCCCTTTCCATTGCTTCCGTGCTTCTCATATTTATCCTGTAAGAAACATTTCGATTTAGCCCTATCCATATAGGCCAACTCCCGTGATTGTGAAAAGGGTTAACGGTGACATGTGCATTAATAGCATATAATCAAAGAGGAAAATGTGAATGACCACTACTATGCTTTAAATGTCCATAAACACTAAGATAGTTAGAACATTTAACATACAAAAAAATACTTGCTTGCCCAGAAATCTTGCTCTCCAAAAAATGTGAGCTGTACCTAAATGATATACACTTAAATTGTCTTCCATGTTGATGGTGATTATATATTCAAATACACACTTATAACAGATACCTTTTTCTATTTGAAATTTAAGGAAATGTATGCTCAATTACATACTAATTATTGGACAGACAGTGCGAGAGAGACCGGAAAGCCAGGAGGAGTGTCCGTGCCAGAAAGACAGCGGCCCGACTTGAACGGGACAGCACAAACACATGGGACCCCAGGGCCGGCGGCCCAGACCACCACACCATGCCAGGCCATTCAAACCAGGGGTGGGGAAAAGTTGGTCAGATGACAACATATGTGCCAGATCTCATTCAGTTCTGAGCACATGCTGATGGGAACTTGCTGCTGGAGAAGTTTTTTACCCATTCAATGGCAGATTCAACATGAATCTGTAGATGAGCAATGCAATGGGTGTCACACACCTCTGGAGCAGTGAACTGAGACTTCCCCCTCACAAATGGTGCAACAGAGACACAGACTCCTTTGGAAACAAGTAAGTCCTGAATGTCAAAACTCCGATCCGCCAGTACCCGTCCCCTGCTTCCAGCATGTCCAGTAATCCACTTCCCCCAAAGACCTGTCTGTCAGAAGTTGGCCCCACATACAGATCAAACATGTACATAACGGAGTCATGAGGTGCAATGCACACTACGCCCGTGGTCATGTTATGGTTCTTGTAGTTGAACCAGGTGCAGGACTGCGGCAAGCCTGGATGGCTTTCAATGAAAACCTCTGTGCAGTTTACTATGACTCGACAGTTCGGATATGTTGTCTTGACCACGACAGGCATACGCTTCTGTGCAAACTGTCGCCTGGGCAGCTGCTTGAAACGATGATACATGATATTGCACCGAAACGCCAAAGCAGTCAGCAACGGTCCCTCCTTAAAAGTCAGACTCGGAGACGAATGAGGACCAGGAACAGTCCATCCATGGGACTGAGCTTTCTGTGCCTCCCCAACTCTTGGCCATCTTTTGCCGGCTTCCCTTTGAAAACAGAGCCCCAGTGGCCCAGCTGGCCACTTTGCTTTGGTCGGAGGAAGTCGTATAAGGTCAGAAAGGTCATGTAGTCCGGTGTAAAACCATATATCACCAGCACTTCCCTGGAATCTCTCTATGGAGAAGGTTTTCCTGTGCAGCTGCCTCTGGAGGTCTTTGACTCTGGCTTCAGCCTTCTCCAGCTCGGCAGTATCTATACAGTTGCCCTCCTCATTCTTCTCACCAACTTCCCTCATTGACGCAACCATCTCTGCTATCTGGTTAATTTGCAATTCATCTGGTTAATTTGCAATTAGTCACCCGTATGTACTTTATTGTTTATGTATTAAACTATACTGTTAGAGCTGGAAGCAGATACCTAAACATAATTGGCTTTACCTGGAATGCTTTTCCAGCAGTCTTGAAGGAGTTCCCACATATGCTGAACACTTGTTGGCTGCTTTTCCTCCACTCTGCGGTCCAACTCATTCCAAACCATCTCAATTGGGTTGAGGTTGGGTGATTGTGGAGGCCATGTTACTCCATCACTCTCCTTCTTGGTCAAATAGCCCTCACACAGTCTGGAGGTGTGTTAGGACATTGTCCTGTTGAAAAACAAATGATAGTCCCACTAAGCGCAAACCAGATGGGATGGCGTATCGCTACAGAATGCTGTGGTAGCCATGCTGGTTAAGTGTGCCTTGAATTCAAAATAAATCACAGTGTCACCAGCAAAGCACCCCCACACCATCACACGTCCTCCTCCATGCTTCACCGTGGGAACCACACATGCAGAGATAATCCGTTCACCTACTCTGCGTCTCACAAAGACACAGCGGTTGGAACCAAAAATCTAAAATTTGTACTCATCAACCCAAAGGACAGATTTCCAATGGTCTAATGTCCATTGCTCGTGTTTCTTTGTCCAAGCAAGTCTCTTCTTATTGGTGTACTTTAGTAGTGGTTTCTTTGCAGAATTTCGACCACGAAGGCCTGATTTATTTAGGCTGCAATTTCTGAGGCTGGTAACTCTAACTTATCCTCTGCAACAGAGGTAACTCTGGGTCTTCCTTTTCTGTGGCGGTCCTCATGAGAGCCAGTTTCATCAAAGCACTTGATGGTTTTTGAGACTGCACTTGAAGAAACTTTCAAAGTTCTTGACATTTTCCAGATTGACTGACCTTCATGTCTTAAAGTAATGATGGACTGTCGTTTCTCTTTGCTTATTTGAGCTATTCTTGCCATAATATGGACTTGGTCTTTTACCAAATAGGGCTATTTTCTGTTAACCACCCCTACCTTGTCACAACACAACTGATTGGCTCAAAGGCATTAAGGAAAGAAATTCCACAAGGCACACCTGTTAATTGAAATTCATTCCAGGTGACTACCTCATGAAGCTGGTTGAGAGAATGCCAAGAGTGTGCAAAGCTGTCATCAAGGCAAAGGGTGGCTTCTTTGAAGAATCTCAAAGAAATAAAACAATTGTTGAAATGTTTTTTGGTTACTACATGATTCCATATGTGTTATTTCATAGTTTTGATGTCTTCACTATTATTCTACAATGTATAAAATAGTCAAAATATAGAAAAACCCTGGAATGAGTAGGTGTGTCCAAACTTTTGACTGGTACTGTATATATATATATATATATATACACACACGTGTTTTATTCAGATTTTTCAGGGGGTGCTACTGCACCCTCAGCACCCCTTCTTCTCGCAGATTGATGCTGGTAAACATTGCACATGCGGTGTGTCCTCTTGCGAGATAGGGTGTAGTGTTTTCTGGAGGGGTGCACAAAAACACAAGATTCATAATATCTTGTTATCTTTTTACAGTTTTTAGAATAGGTTTCACTTAATTAGTTACCAGTTAAACGTTTTCTGTTGTCGCTGTGGTTGGTGTTTGGTGTTTTTGTACTGTAATTGTTGTATTGCAAGCAGATGGCGCTAATAACACAGTATATAATCTATGACCACCTGCCGGCCTTACTAGAAAGAGCCAGAGTACCAAAGCCTCACAAGAGCAAAACGCTAGATAGGGCCATTGTGTCATTCATTATGCAAGTATGGTATGGGTACCATGATGCAAATGCATGTACATCATATAGACAGCATGTCACATTTACACTATAGTTGACTACTAGAGCACTGGGCTAGACCAGTTAACCTCTTCTTCAACATTCACTTCTCTCCTGTTTAGGTGAGTAACTTCCCATGGATCCTCCTCCCTGTGAACACACTGAGCGGGGGTGTGCCAATGTGTGAAAGAACAGCACAGTCTAACAGACACAGATCAAAACCTCAGATTAGATTAGAGCAGACAAAGAAACCAGTGTGAGGCAACGGAAGGGGTTTTGCATGTGTTTCAGACAGGAAGTGGCTCCTCCACCCGAAACACTGACTTTGATGTGGAGATGGGTCATACGTATGACTGACAGCAGGATGGGTGAGAGAACCCCTCCCAAACCAGAGAGACAATCTCTATTACATACAATCCAGGTAGAGGCAGTGGCGTGTATTCGTGGATGCCAAGGGAAGCCAGGCTTCCCCCCAAAAATGTGCCAAGAAAAAAAACATACAAAAAAATGCATCTTCTCCCTGTGTTTCATCAATTCGCAAGAGGCTGAATGTATCTCACCGGAGAAAGCATCCAAACGCTACACATACTGTCTCAGTATGTGTAGCGTATCTATATGATGATGTCTGGTCAAAAAGAGTGACATTGTTGCCGCCAGTAGCATTGAATGCAAGGGAAGCCAGCGACCATTTGGCCTCCCTTGATATTTAAAAAAAAGAATAGCCAAACCAGTGTTGAGCTAAACTGAGTGAGCTCAGCTGTGATTGGTCCTGGTGCACCAAAAGAAAGTGTCAAGGGAAGCCAGTTTGGATTTGGCTTCAGACCAATCACATCAGAAGCCAAACATCATTGACAGAAAAAAACTGGAATTGTTGCTTCTCGTGTCGTTGTCCCCCGGAAGCTAGCTAGCTAAAATTGTCCCTTCCCTAAATTAGCCATGGATGGAGGTAAGGATTTGGACTTGTGGTTTTACTTCTCCGTACTGGCCAATGATTATAACGGCGATTCTGATCCAACCATAAATTACTACATTGTACCCCTGGCTTGAGAGGTGGAAGTTCAACATGTAGCTAGAAGTAGTATGCGAATGTTAACTAGCTGGCCTGGCGCATCGTTGCCCATGAAAGGAAGTTAGGCTAGCGAGCATGCATTTTAGCCAGGTAGCCTAGGAAACAAAAGCTAAAAGCGTGTACTGTATGACAGAGTCATAGACTGATTAGGCAACAATTAAGAAGATGGCGGAAGTAGGGTGAGTCAACATGTTTTTTCTGCTTGCACGCACGCACACACACACATATACCAAACACACACAGAAATCAATACCATGGACAGCCACATCATATTTAGCTTACGTCGATTGGACTAAAACGTTTTTGGTATCTTTTAGTTGTCACTCGATTAGACTAAGCAGAGGTGATTAGTTGATGTTGAAATGTTGAAGTTGAAATGGTGCTGGAATAGTGGAGGCAGCTCCTGTTTTCTTTGCGACTTGCGGTAACTCTGTGGTTCTAAATCAATAGTTGTTTAGTAGTCTGAAAATGTTGGAAACCTTACCTTGCTGTAAGTCATGTAACGGTGTGTTACATGCAAAATGGTTTGTGGACTTCACAGGACAGATGTTGCTCTCCGGTTTTGTAACGAAACAAAGGTGTGGTTGAATGTATTCTGCCACTATGTCTTCTTACTGTCTCAGCCTTAGTTCATATGCCTTGACACTGATCTGTAGGCCTAACAGGTTATAGAACAAACAACGTGATTATCACAACACCATTTTTATTTGTTTTTAACTGGCTTGGCTTCCCCGGTGATTTTATCCACGCAGCGCTACTGGGTAGAGGGAGCCTATGGGCCCGTATTTATAAAGCGTCTCAGCGCCCACTGTCCATTTGATCATATTATCTAAAAGGCTATACTGACCCTATATCAGCAATCTTACTCTTGAGACTGTCTGGGCTGTGAGCACACATCTAGGATAAGACAACTTACACTAGTTCTAATAGTAACCATTAGTGGGTACATGTCAAACTGATCTTAGATCAGGACTTGGGCATATTATCTGACTACTTATGTCACCCAGTTAATCAGCATCTTTCTCTTTTGAAACATTGCGTCACAGTGTGTGGTGTTGAGTGTAACCAAACATGACCCATAAGAGCCCACATCCAATCTGCTACATTGCTCCTCCATGCTCTCTGTTGTGCTCAAGTGGTGAAATAGTTAGTGAAGTAACCATAGAGATACAGGGCCAGTTACCCAGATGAAGCCTAGTCCTGGATTAAAAAGCATTCTCAAATGGAGAATCTACATTGAAGAGTTTTGAATTGAATGACTAGGCTTAATCTGTGTCTGGGGTACCGGCCCATAATGTTCTCATTTCTATGCGTAGAACTTCCTCATAAGAAAATGTGGATTGTTCTAATCTGAAACATACAGTATGCACGACAGCAAGAAGTAACCAACGTCACAACAGTAGCTTCTTCATAGTGATCGTTTTATTATTCTGTCGTCGTCTATCTAAGTTCAAAGGAAATCAAATGCTGTGAGACATCAGGGGACATCGTCATCATCTTCCAGTTTGAAAACGGAAATGTAAAAAAATAAAAATATGTTTTTAATACGTGCACATCATGAAATGACATAAAAGCAACCATGTCAGATAGACATACATACAAAGACTTTCCAGCATAATGTAAACAATCACATCGTCTTAGGTGTCAACCACTATGATACCACTCTGGAATAACGCGAGTCAGACGGCTGCAATTGAGTGAACGAGGAAATAAACCATAGAATGATACTGGTAGCAGACTGGAGACTGTCACCGAAGTGAAACAATAGTGAGTGCTGAGTGCAGCGTTGTGTCTTATTTAACTAGGCTTAATGAATGGTACACTTGCCGGCGACCTTCGCACTGTAATGAATGACTGACTGACCGAGGAGAGTGAAATATTGACCACGGGAGAGTGCAAGGGAACCTAGAAACAGCGTAATTAGACATCGTTTTGGACTGGGTCCTATTTATCAGGCCCCTTGAGAGCAGCGAAATCCACCGTCTGGTAGCGTCAACTAGCCTGGTAGAACAGACTGAATGCTGAACGCAGCGTTCAATCTGGTTCAACCAGGCCAAGAGTCAACCAATAGGGTACCCGTCTCAACTCTAAAACCTGCAGAAACATTGACCCTTGCAATCGCATAAGGTCTAGGGCCAGGAATTTTCCCTGAACACGTGACATGACTTGGAAATACTCCAGATCAGATGGTCAGGAAAACTTCAGGGTCATACATGTCATATGATTGGCTGAGAATACAGACACACCAGAAGAAGTAAATACTTGTCTCGTACAGAAAATACACACACACGTCACTTGTTTTTTTTTTTTTTTTACATAGTGTGACATACTGAACTTTGAATGGGGGGAGGACGGCTTGAAACAGCAAGGTGACACAGCCAGGCTACAGTTCATTGAGAAACCACGTAAGCAAGGTTTCTCTTGCCCTTGCATTCTCAAACACCTGCAAGTCAATCGGAGTATCAGTTCATTGGAATGGCTCATGGCAGTTCATTGCAGGCTAGAAATAACATTGAAAACTTGCATGGTCCACTCCCTGCATATTCCCTTCAGACCTGCCTGTGTATTTCAGCCATTTTACTTCAAGAAGCCATAAAGCATATTCGAGTATCTTTTTCAAATCAAAGAATGTAGATAGGGAATAACAAGCAGAGTGAAGGAGAGATAATATGGAATTCCTTGCATTTGAGGTCCTCTTCAAGATTCTCAAAAGGTCCAAAGTAGAGAGTTGTGGACAGCAATAGGTAAATGACCCACCCGTTGCGCTTGTCATCCTGATCTAGTCAGTTTGTCAGCATCATTGGTCCTTTAATCTTTTTATCAAGATGGAGGATTCCATTCTGCCTCCCCCACAAGCAGACACTGACTGAAGGATAAATACTGAAGATGTTGCCCAGATCAAGCACTTTATGTCCCCTCTTTCAGGAAATGCTAAGCTACCTATTCTGTGACTTCTTTTCGCCCGCTGTCAAAAATGTCCCCCTTTAAACACAACCAAACCGGCAGATAATGTGTTCGCATCTAATCTCATAGAATTCCAAAAGCCCTTTTGATACGTCCCATAATCAGACAAAACAAGACTTTGTCATATGCATGTCATTCTGTTGAAAACATAGAACCACACTGCACATTTACATCAAACCATTTAGTAATTTCTCAAGGGAAACACTACATAACAATACCCTCTGGCACAAAGCATTATGTTTCTCTTTCATCGTATTGTCATACTTGAAAGTGAGACAAGAGACTGCGAAGCTGAGATGGGTTTAGAGATTCAGACTGGGGTTTCCATAAGGTATCCCCTAACCAATGGCCGGCATGTGTGGAGAATGGAGACAATGTATTGGTCACCATATCTCTGCGATCTGCTGCTTAAAAAGCGCTCATTGGTCAACCTGGAGAGACAAACACCAGAGATGGAAAAGGCACTACCCAACTTCCACAAACGCAGGGTGAAATCAGTGAGTGTAGCGCGCTCATCTGTACACTATTCAATACCTTCTTTCATAGAACTAATGATTATAAGGATATACTGCCGTTTCAACCCAGTCAACCACTAGCAATCTCCATAAAGAACCCGTACAACCCAATTTAGCTACATTTAGGTCATATTGAATCAGCCCCATCATCAATTAAGTCTATTGATTGCGGGTGGACATAAAACTCTATACCATTGTCTCTGATTTTATTGAGAAAAGATGGCTACATTTACGAATGCAGAAAGCGCCTACATGTCTAAACGGGTAAAAAAAGGACAAATTGTTCCAGCTGATAGCCGCGCTTCCGCTTTCATACCAGAACAAAGTAGAAATCCTTTTCCAAATTAGATTTCCATCTTAAATATTATTCCTATATTGAATAACTCCCGATCACATGAAAACCATTTAGCTTCTTGTCTCAGAGACTCTGTGCATGATCTGGGTCATATTAATTAGTGCACACAGTTTCAAAACGTAACAAAACGTTTTGCTACGAAAAACTAAAATTAGTGTTTCTTATTCAGTTCAGGTAGTTCCTCCCTGTTTGGATCTGTTTCCTTCCATTTGATACCAAATGAATATGATCCTAGAAAACGACAATATGTAGGCATACAAATAGGGAAGAAATCAAGTAAATTAATGGGAAAAAAACCCACACTAAAACAGGCTCAAACTACAAATATTTATAGATATACATACACATCGATAACAATAGATTTTCTCTTCAGTCCATGGTCCTTCTCTGAGAGCCCAAAGCTGGGTTGATATGAATAACACACTAGACTAGAGTCTTTGGTCTCTGACATCTTCTTCATTGTCTTTGTCTAATAGACTGAAACATAGAATGGTGATGTCATGCGTAAAGAAAGAAAACAAAGAACGTATAAGAAGGGAGGCCGTAGCCGGAGTCGAGCTATAGCCGGATCCCTTGTGTTTGTTTTTTTTACGTCAACTTAGGTTCCTTTGCAATGCTTCTCTGTTCCGTGTGTCTCCCTCATTGCATCAAAGAATCCACAGAGTCAACTGTAGAGTCTGAGTAATGAAATCTGCCTCTCGCTCTGTCTTTGCAGGGATTTTGCTCCACTTCCCGTTCCTCATTTAGGTGTGTGTTTCTGAAGTGTCCCTCAAAGTTCTGAGGGGGTGTAAATGTGCCAATGGGGGACGAGGGGGGCCATGTCATTATTCATTTAGCCAGTCAAATGTTTTGGTTGACGGATGTGACATGATCACATGCTTTGGTTGACTGGCGTGACGTAGTTGCGCGGGAACATGCCCGTCTGGCCGTGGCAAGCGCCTTTCCACCAGTTGGGGTCGGAGTTGTCCAGGACCTGGATGAAGTCGCCGCGTCGGAAGCCCAGCTCGCCGTCCTCCTGAGGGTCAAAGTCAAACAGCGCCTGCACGTACGTCGAATGCTGGAGAGACTAGAGGAGAAACACATGGGTTAGAATACGTGATGAGGGAAGTCGGGCAGGTTAGCCAAGACACAGTCCTGGATCGTGTTCATTAGGGCACGCAACATGTTTTAAAACGCTTTGCAATGGAATAGGAAATTAGTGTTTCGTATTGGTCTGTGTAGTAGACCCTCTGTTAAAGTCAGTTTGGTGCCTAATGAACATGACCCTGTTTTCCAACTACCAATTGGATTGTACTTCTACTTGTATATTTGTCTCATAACCAACATGGACACCATAGTGAATTAAGCTATGTCTGCAAAATTGCTTAGTGAACTGTAGTACACTGGTAATCGGCTAAGCTGTGTTTTTGCATGATTGCTTAGATTACGTGATGCAATCTCATTAAACGATTGTCAGAGATGAGGATTTCCCTGGTATTCCGTATGATGTGCAGCGCTGTGTGTACATACATTACCTTCAGAAAGTATTCACATCCCTTGACTTTTTCCACATTGTGTTACAGCCTGAATTTAAAATACATTGAATTGAGAGGTTTTTACCCCATACTGTTAAAATGGAATTGTGTTTTTGGACATTTTTACAAATTAATTTAAAAAATGAAAAGCTAAAATGTCTCGAGTCAATAAGTATTCAACCTCTTTGTTATGGCAAGCCTAAATAAGTCCAGGAGTAAACATTTGCTTAACAAGTCACATGTACTCACTCTGGGTGCAATAATAGTGTTTTGTTTTAGGACTAGGTCCCTCAGTCAAGTAGTGAATTTCAAACCGAGATTCAACCACCAAGACCGGGGAGGTTTTCCTATGCCTCGCAAAGGGTATCTATTGGAAGATTGGCCAATAAAGTTTTTACTTAAATCTACTTGAAAATCTATGAAAAAACCTGAAAATGGTTGTCTAGCAATGACCAACCACCACCAAGATCTTGAATAAAAAAAAATAATAATAATTGGCAAATGTTGCACAATCCAGGTGTGGAAAGCTCTTTAGAGACTTACCCAGAAAGACTCACAGCTGTAATCGCTGCCAAAAGTGCTTCTACAAAGTATTGACTCAGGGGTGTGAATACCTATGTAAATGAGATATTTCTGCACTTCATTTTGAACACATTTGCAAACATTTCTAAAAACATGTTTTCGCTTTGTCAAGATGGGGTATTGTGTGTAGACGGGTGAGGATTTAAAAAAATGTAATACACTTTTTAATTCAGGCTCTAACAACAAAATGTGGAATAAGTCAACGGGTGCGAGTACTTTCTGAAGGCGCTGTACGTGTGTGTACGTACATGTATTTGTGTGTGTGTATTGGGGAGAAGGACGAGGATGAGAAGAAGTAGAAGAGGAAAAAGATGAAGAAGCAGAAGAGGGAGATAAGGACAGAATAAACAGAACATTTGTGGTTACTGATAAGGTAAAGGGAGGAGTGATTTAGGAGTAAAGCGGCTTTTCGAAAGTAATAAAAAAGGGAAAACGGATATGATCGATGAGGGTCCCCTGTGTGTGTGTCCCTGTGTGTCCCTGTGTGTGTGTGTCCCTCTTCACCTGTGGGACCTGCTCGATGTCCCTGAGGAAGATGGGCTGGTTGCGGGACACAGAGGTGGAACGGTGGTAGTCCACCAGGGAGTTGAGAGAGTTGAACTTGACCACCCACAGGAAGTACTTCCCAGCCCCGTCACGCAGGACTTTGAAGTGCTGCACGTCATTACCAAACCTGGGGAGAGGTAGCATAGATCTAGAAGTGATTGGTTAAGTTTAAACAAGGTGACCATCCTACTACTTCCATCAGTCCGACCGTTTCAGATCAGTGATGACCAAACCTGTGGCGGAGGAGGAAGAGAAGGGGGAGATAAGTATAGAATAAAACAGAAAGTGAGTGATGACATTTACCGTGGTAACCATCTGAGAACAGCAGTCAAAACACTGTTAAGTCTACATCACGTGGGCAATCGTTTCATAACCATCTGTGTCAGTGCTTTCATGAATGATTTAAGCCCAGATGGCCCAGTTTCCTTCTCCCCGTGTGATACCATGAGTTTGGGATTTTGCCACAGAAGATATACTTCATTAGATTGCATTAGACAGGGACAGTTGTTTGGTACACAGCTGTGATACTAGGACAGTGCAAACGTAGCAGTAGCGACAAGAATAATATTCTATCACCTGCTGTAAGTGCTGAACTGGAGTCTGTGTCCACAATGGCACCCTATTCTCTATAGAGTGTACAACTTTTGGCCTGGACAAAGGGAATAAGGTTCCATTTCTCACACACACACACACACACACACACTTACTTACTGCAGACACAGCCTGGGACTAGGGAAAGTGCCAGCTTGCAAAGCTTTGATAACAGGCAGCAGCGCCCACACCGGAGCTATCTGACAGAGACCAAAGTGCTTTAGTAGCAGATAACTGTTGGTTAGCCCCAGGTGAGTCAGAGATGACACAGCCAATTAACTTGATATGGATCTGTAGATCTGCACAGCGACTTTACATAAAGACTAGAGCGGGAACACGGTGGCCAGTCACTGACTTAGAACAGTCAGCACTTCCCAGGTCAAGCTGGCTAGACGCCACCCTCGCAAACCAAGATGGGAGCTGTGCTTGAGAAAGAAAGCACTTAGCAGAGTTAGAAAAATAAAATAAACGAAGGACTGATATTGGAGAACAGTGAATTTTTTTAAGTAATAAAAAAGGGAAAACGGATATGATCGGTCGATGAGTTATACAATGATTGAACTGAAATTAAATAAAACTGAGTGTGCGTGCGTGTGACATACTTGACAGAGAGGGAGAAGTCTCCCGGCGCGCTCTCCGACTCTCGGATGAGGAAGGCCCCATCGTGTCTCTGTTTGTTCAGCATCTCCTCTGCCTTCGCCCGGGGGATCTTACCATAGAACCACCTGGGACACAACAAATCAGAACAAAACACTTTAATAACTAATTAAAAATGATATAAAAACAAGTTGTAAGTAACAGTGACAAGTGCTGTTTTACTGTAAATTAAGAAGAAAAAAAAGTGCTGGCAAAACTGGTTGAAATGACATTGTTTCAACCAGCCCTACCAAGCTGGGTGGTTTTTCCCTTCTTCATTTGTAGGAAAAGCAGCACTTATCAGAATTTGATTGTGGTGTGGTTGTGACGGTCAACGCTAACTAGCTACCCTTTTGAGTAACCTCAAAGCGTAGGGTCATAGGCGTGACTCAATGTCATGGAAACATGGCCTTAAGCAGAGCTTGACCTCAAACCTGACCCCTGTTATTGACAGTTGTTGTGGTTGTTGTCTCTGTGGGGGAGGAGTGAGTGAAGTGCATAGCGACCAATAACACTACTAAACAATGATGTCAAAATCAGAATATCACATCTATTGTGCATGCCAAATAGAATGAAATCAATGCAGTAAGTGAGCACCGGTGGGACATTTAATTTGGTCTTTTTGCATTTGTCCTAGTAGGTTGTAATTACAGGGAGGTTCCTGGTCTGATAAAAAAAAAAAAAAAAAAACTGGTGGAGCCTTGGGCCGAGACAATGACAACTGTGTGCTGCCATGCCAACCGCACCTGCTACCTACTCCTCTGGCTCGGACTGTCTGGCTCTGACTGGTGCCCAATACCAGCGGTCAGTCACCAACCCCCACGGATACTCCATACAGAGTGTGTGTGTCACTGTGTGTGTGCGTGTTTGCGCATGGGGGTAGTGTGTGATGGTGTGTGGGACCTCCCTTTCCTTCTGTGACTCGGCAGGTGTGGAATTTTACTGTCTAGATAAAGGTGTTATGTCACAATGTGCCAACAAAGGTGTTGCAACACACAATGTGTGCCTCTATCTCCAGTGAAAGCATACACACCCTGAGCTTTATCTATATAGCTTAATTTAGCCATATAGCTTAGCCTTACCATATACTGTAGCTTATTTTAGCGATAGCATACCCTCTGCTTAGCCAATAGCCATAGCAGTAGATCATGTCAGTGCAGGTGAGTGCTAGCGCTAAGCCGCTTAGCTTGTTCGTTTGTGAGCTCAGACAACATGACAAAGCCAGAGGACCTGATCAACACCAGCTATTCCTCATGAGGGAATGATAATCCAGCCAGGTTTCACATACAGTATCATCATCAGGGCAGAGTCCTCAAACAGTGTCACAAGCCGATAGTCACATACCCACTGGCTAATTTTGCCTGCTGGGTAAAGATGACAGATACGAGTAGAACAAGTTATCAGTCCATTACATGTGTACACACACATTGACCTCTGGGCCATTGGTTTCAACCCACAAGCCTTTAGCATTTAGCAATGCTATTCTTTGTGCCTGGTGTTCACACGCAAACAAGCTTAGGGATGACAGAACTCCAACCCCCTCATCCAGTTCTCTGATCTCCCTGAGGTAACACCCTGAGGTAACAGTAACACTGTGTGTAGAGAGATAATGTGGATATCCTCCTATTATCCTGGTCCTTCCTGCTTTGCGGTGGAGTGCTGCTCTTTGATGTGGTCACACTGACATCCACGGCTACCAGGCTTCCATAAGGGAGTCAAAGCCCTTTACACACTATCGAGCCGAACCAAACCATACTGTTGTGACTTGGCTATCTTCTCCTCACATGATCCTTTCCAGCATGGTAACAGCAACCATGGTGGATGTAACCAGGCCAAGGCCAGCCCAATAGTGAAGTGAGTACTGTTTTTTTTCATATCCAGCCCCACCATCTGCCTGCTATCCTGGACCCTCCTCCACCAGCTGCTCCTCTCCCTCCTGTATTTAGGCCCAGCTGACCAATCAGTCATAGGATCCTTAAAGCTAATGGACAGTCTCTTCCTGACTGCTATAATAGGGCTCTCTGTATCTGATTGGTTGCGGTGTGAGAGCCCTCACAGCCCTGAGAGCAGGTGGCGGTGGTGGGGAAGGCGTTCTCACACAGCTGACAACTATACAGGACAAAGCCCCTCTTTGCTACTGTGTGTGTCTGTAGAATATAAAGTACAATCCATCTCTATTTAGTGGATACCTCAGAATAGGATCCATTTAGTGACCTTTAAGTTTATGTAGAAAGGGCAAATGTAGGACAGTTACAGTACAATCCATCTCCTATCTGACAGTTACACAAAAGCCCTGTTGCTCAGCTGAAGTCATATTCTTTACAAAATATAGCATGCTAAAAACAGTGCCCCATATTGAAACAATAGGGTCTACAGTGCATTCGGAAAGTATTCAGACCCATTCACCTTTTCCACATTTTGTTACATTGCAGCCTTATTCTAAAATTGATTAAATTATATTTTTTCCTCATCAATCTACACACATTACCCCATAATGACAAACCGAAAATAGTAAACATTTGTTTTTGCAAATGTATTAAAAATAAAAAACAGAAATACCTTATTTACATAAGTATAAAGACCCTTTGCTGTGAGACTCAAAATTGAGCTCAGGTGCATCCTGTATCCATTGATCATCCTTGGAGATGTTTCTACAACATGATTAGAGTCCGTCTGTGGTAAATTAAATTGATTGGACATGATTTTGAAAAGGCACACCTGTCTATATAAGTTGACAGTGCATGTCAGAGCAAAAACCAAGCCATGAAGTCAAAGGAATTGTCCGTAATGCTCAGAGACAGGATTGTGTCGAGGCACAGATCTTGGGAAGGGTACCAAAAAATGTCTGCAGCATTGAAGGTCCCCAACAACACAGTGGCCTCCATTATTCTTAAATGGAAGAAGTTTGGAACCACCAAGACTCTTCCTAGAGCTGGCCGCCCGACCAAACTGAGCAATTGGGGGAGAAGGGCCTTGGTCAGGGAGGTGACCAAGAATCCGATGGTCACTGACAGAGCTCTAGAATTCCTCTGTGGAGATGGGAGAACCTTCCAGAAGGACAACCATCTCTGCAGCACTCCATCAATCAGCTGTGCAGCGACACTCCCCATCCAACCTGACCGAGCTTGAGAGGATCTGCTGAGAAGAATGGAAGAAACTCCCCAAATACAGGTGTGCTAAGCTTGTAGCGTCATACCCAAGAAGACTCGAGGCTGTAATCGCTGCCAAAAAGGTGCTTCAACAAAGTACTGAGTAAAAGGTCTGAATACTTATGATAGATTTTTTTCTCTATACATTTGCCAAAATTTCTAAAAAACGATTTTTGTTTTTCATTATGGGGTATTGTGTGTAGATTGAGTGAGTGAAAAAAAACGATTTAATCAATTTTAGAATAAGGCTGTAATGTAACAAAATGTGGAAAAAGTCAAGGAGTCTGAAAACTTTCCCAATGCACTGTATGTTAAGTAGAGGGTATGTAGAAAGATCTACAGAGGCTATATTGGGCCAGAGGGCGATTGTGGGGGAAAACCTAATAGGTCTGACGCAGCAGAAACAGACTCTGGAATCAGGACTGACGACGCCACATGAGGGATTCTGAGTTGCCAAACCGACAACCCTGCGACCACATGGAACTCAGAGGCCTATAACCCACAAATCAGATCTAGAAAGCAGGGTCGCTTCCAGGCTAGCTTCCAGACCACAGCAGCAACATGAGGAGACCTTTATCCCCCTTATCTTCAGACTAGAGGAGCATTTATCCTAGCCACAGGAGTTCGCTAGACTCTGGTTCCAGTGTCTTCTGAATGGTTCTAACCATGGGAACTAGAGAAGTAAAACTGTCTATAAAGTTACTTTTCTTCTGATATTTAGCACAAATAAATGCCCTTTGGAAAAAAGACATTTGACAAACTAGTACTGGAGCCAACATTAGAACCTCACGTTTGATACCCCCATTTTGAGCTCCAGGTTAAACATGAGGTAATTTGGGGGAGGTGAACGCCGCCATTTTGGCTCTCCAGTTTCATGTGGACTTGTGGCAGGCTCAGATAGGGCAACTGGTATCAAAGGCTGGCTCATACTTACGGGTGTCCCTTCATTTCGATGTAGTTCTTGGGGATGAAGCCTTCCTTCCCATTCAGCTCTGCCTTGTACCAGTTCTGGTCGCATTCTTCATTCAAAACCTGAAGACACAAAACAGAGGGAAGAGAGCTGGGTTAAAGAGTCACAAATGGTTATAAGCATGGTCGTGACAAACATTAAGACCACACTATAAAAACCCACTGACAGAGTGGGTACATGAAAGCCAACATAATGGTGTGGAAACCATTGGATGAGCTAACAACAAATATTTAAGGAAATATCATGCAGATCCTCTATATTCATGTATTGCCATGTACATACACTGAGTGAACAAAACATTAGGAACTGCTCTTTCCATGATAGCTTTCAGCTGGATTCACCTGGTCAGTCTATGACCCCTGATTGATGTCACTTGTTAAATCCATTTCAAAAGCAGTGTAAATGAAGGGGAGGAGACAGGTTAAAGAAGGATTTTTAAGCCTTAAGACATGAATTGTGTAAGACAAAAGTTCCACTGAACAGGGTATGGTAGTAGGTGCCAGGTGCACCGGATTGAGCGTGTCAAGAATTGCAACGCTGCTGGGTTTATCACACTCAACGGTTTCCCGTGTGTATCAAGAATGGTCCACCACCCAAAGGACATCCAGCCAACTTGACAACTGTGGAAAGCATTGGAGTCAACATGGGCCAGCATCCCTGTGGAAGGCTTTCGACACCTTGTAGAGTCCATGGCGTGACAAATTGAAGCTGTTCCGAGGGCAAAAGGGTTTTGCAACTCAATACCGGGAAAGTGTCCCTAAAGTTCTGTCCACAGTGCATTTCCCCCATATGCTCCCAGACGAAAAGCAGAACATTGCAATGTAGGAGAATACTGCTTAAAATACACCATTCATCCCATAACTGCCATGTACCGTACTAGAGGTTGACCGATTATGATTTTTCAACGCCGATACCGATTATTGGAGGACCAAAAAAGGCCGATACCGATTAAAATCGGCCGATTTTTAAATATTTTTATTTGTAATAATGACAATTACAACAATACTGAATGAACACTTATTTTAACTTAATATAATACATCAATCAAATCAATTTAGCCTCAAATAAATAATGAAACATGTTCAATTTGGTTTAAATAATGCAAAAACAAAGTGTTGGATAAGAAAGTAAAAGTGCAACATGTGCCACGTAAAAAAGCTAACGTTTAAGTTCCTTGCTCAGAACATGAGAACATATGAAAGCTGGTGGTTCCTTTTAACATGAGTCTTCAATATTCCCAGGTAAGAAGTTTTAGGTTGTAGTTATTATAGGAATTATAGGACTATTTCTCTCTATACGACTTGTATTTCATACACCTTTGACTATTGGATGTTCTTATAGGCACTTTAGTATTGCCAGTGTAACAGTACAGCTTCCGTCCCTCTCCTCGCTCCTACCTGGGCTCGAACGATGCTAGCTAGCAACTTACCGTGGCTTCTTACTGCATTCGCGTAACAGGCAGGCTCCTCGTGGAGTGCAATGAGAGGCAGGTGGTTAGAGCGTTGGACTAGTTAACCATAAGGTTACAAGATTGAATCCCCGAGCTGACAAGGTAAAAATCTGTCGTTCTGCCCCTGAACAAGGCAGTTAACCCACCGTTCCTAGGCTGTCATTGAAAATAAGAACGTGTTCTCAACTGACTTGCCTAGTTAAATAAAGGTGTAAAGAAATACGGTGTACGGTGTCCAGAAATACCGATTTCCGATTGTTATGGAAACTTGAAATCGGCCCTTCTGATTAATCGGTTGACCTCTATACCGTACACATTTCCCCCCTAACCTCCCATATGTCCATTCACAAAGCCTAGCAAGGTGAAAGGATATTCCAGACAGACTGCCCCCATCCCTGCACCCATGTGTCCTAGTCCGGGTCAGTCAACCTGACCGTGATCATCTGGAGGATCCACAGTGGGACCTGACCAGACTGCCACCACACCACCAGACCCCCTCCTGTCCCCACAGAGAGACCATCTGTCACAACCATCCGGCCACAGATCCATCAGCATCGATGGCTGACACAAACAAACACTCTGTAACCGGGCCAGAGAGCTCTCAAAGACAACGACCAAACACTCTGTAACCGGGCCAGAGAGCTCTCAAAGACAACGACCAAACACTCTGTAACCGGGCCAGAGAGCTCTCAAAGACAACGACCAAACACTCTGTAACCGGGCCAGAGAGCTCTCAAAGACAACGACCAAACACTCTGTAACCGGGCCAGAGCTCTCAAAGACAACGACCAAACACTCTGTAACCGGGCCAGAGAGCTCTCAAAGACAACGACCAAACACTCTGTAACCGGCCAGAGAGCTCTCAAAGACAACGACCAAACACTCTGTAACCGGGCCAGAGAGCTCTCAGAGACAACGACCAAACACTCTGTAACCGGGCCAGAGAGCTCTCTGAGACAACGACCAAACACTCTGTAACCGGGCCAGAGAGCTCTCTGAGACAACGACCAAACACTCTGTAACCGCCAGAGAGCTCTCTGAGACAACGACCAAAAACTGTGGAGTTAAATGGGTTTTAGGGTTGGATGGAAGAGGATTCCGGTTGATAGAACATGAATGGATTTTAGGTGTGAGTGGGAGAAGTACCGTAGTATGAGTCTTGGTGGAATTGCTCTTTCTGGATGAGTTTGATTGAGTGAAAAATTGCTTGTTGGTCTATAAAGGCAACTTCTACCTAGACAAATTATTTCAAACATATGGCCTTACACCTACACTCTTTATTACCCTGTCCCTGTCTGATGCCAACTCAGCATGGGACTGCATTGTCTCCCACAAGCAAGACCATCATACAGAACACTGATGTGACTGGGGCCTGCATCGTCTCCCACAGTGTCTCCACACTACGGTGGATGACCCAGTCATCTTAGTGGAGAGAAATGGCCAGGCTCAGTCTCTTAGCCTTCGCTGGTCTCAGTAAACACCCATTAATCTTAGTTTTCTCTCGCGGTCTCTGCCATGGGGCTATGGCGCCACTCTTACCAGGCCACAAGTGAAATGGCCTGCCACTGTAAACACAGAGGACAGGAAACAATGTGCACCAAGCAGGAAACAAAAAGACATGGGTTATATTTTAGGCTTCCTAATGTAAATAATAGTGGGTTAGAAAATGTATAGGCAGTTGTGATGTCACATACGGGTCAATTTTAACCGTGCTAGTGATTCCTAAAATGCTTTCTGTTGTACCATGATCTTCCCCAACTCTACTACTGAGCAATTTGACGATAACAGAATGAGGCTGAGAGTCAGATGTTTCACTTTAAAATGCACGTCAAACAAAAAACAATGATTGCAAAGTGAAACCATACAACTCCACGCACAAGGACGACTTCTAACAGTTTCTACTGAAAATGTTACAAAAACACATTTACTTGGCCTGTGCAGATGCACAGTTTGGTAACAGAATTACGGTTTGTGCTGTTTGTTCCATCATTGTGTCACCAAACTTTTAATCTGCACTGTTCTTTAAGTAAATGGGTTTTTGTAAAATGTTCTGTGGAAATTGTTAAATGTCATCCCTGTGAAAAAAGTTGACTGCTTTTGTTTAACATACATTTTAAAGGGAAACATTGGGAGTCTCAGCATCATTCCGTTACCGTGGAATTGCCCCACTGTTTACCATAGATATTTGTTCCAAAAATAACTATAACAAGGAACCAGTGTTGTACTAGCTGACCTCCTTTTCCTGTGGAGAAATCTGAATATATGCAAAATCTGCCCCAATTTCTGTTCTATTGAATTCAAATCCCCCATTGGCAGAGATGAGGGGTTTAAGACTGATAAGCAAGCATAACACCCCCCCCCACACACAGAGAGAGAGAGACAGAGAGAGAGAGACAGAGAGAGAGAGACAGAGACAGAGAGACAGAGACAGAGACAGAGAGAGAGAGACAGAGAGACAGAGAGACAGAGAGACAGAGAGACAGAGAGAGAGACAGAGAGACAGAGAGAGAGAAAGTGACAGATGAGGGGGTGGATACCCTTATTTGTTCTGAGGGATGCTGGTGTGTGTCTACTGCTGGCCTCTGACTGCTTCCCAATCTGCCAATCACACAGTCAGCACCTCCCATAGCACGACCAGCGCAGTGTTTGGCCCATGCCTCCTAACACTGGCCGGCTGTCCCTCACACTCAAACACGGTAATAAATACTCACGCAGTTTGAGAACGCAGGAGATAAACATACACAGAGAGAGAGGGGAGAGATAGACACAGTGTGACAGTCCCCCCCACCCCCCCAGACACACACGCCCAGCTGCTCAGTACTGGTGACTCACCCAGTCTGTACCCTGGGGGCTGTGTTGGCCTGAGCAGGATTCTAAAGTGATAGCTACTGCTAGTGATGAAGAGAGGCGCGGTGCTGTAACCTTCTGAAGAGTCAGAGCCAATCCAGTCCTGACAGACACATGTAGGGCCTCTAGTATGACTGAATACTGCGCATACATGAATCTCTGAGGGAGAGGATGAGCTAATGTGTGTGTGTGCGTGGGTGAGTACATCCATGTCTGTGTGGAAATGTGCAACAGTGTGTCTCTGCGTGTGTTTCTCTGCGTGTGTGTGTGTGCACTGGAGGGAAGGAAATGAGGGATATAATGACAGTCCTCTCCCTCCCATGAGCGAGGCAGGAGCTCCGGCTGCTGATAAAACTAATTACACCAATGCTAGGAAACAAGGAGCTAGTGCTCTGACGGAGAGAGAGAACGTAGCGGGAGAAGAAGACACACGTACACAGACGTAGAGGCTGCGTCCTGTATGTGAGTGTGTGTGGTATGGGGGTCATAACAGGTGGAACAACAGAAGGGTACTGGACTCTGCTTCCAATATAATGTGGACACTCTCCACCTTGCTTGCTGACTAGTAAGAACTAGGCACCCCCTTCACATGAACCCTTCCAACACAATCATAAGAGTAAGACGTAAGAGAGAGAGTTTCTCTTAAAACACATCTAATCCATGGTTTGGAAGGATATAACTGTTATCCCATTGTTTTGAATTCCTATAAAGACTTTGAGAGCATGTTATGAAAAAAGAAAAGGCAACGTGGCCATGCATTTGGCACTAAAGCAAAGTGAATTTGAGCCAGGGATTTGTGAAAGCCAAATAAAGACAAGCGCACTTCAAAGAATGAGAAACAAAAAAACAGACTAGTAAAACCCATCCGACACGGCAATGAAGACAGTGTCAGTCAATGTCTTTTTTCTGGCTACCATTAACAGTACATTTTGTTGTGCAGTACATCGTTTCATCAGTGGCTGTCTAATTCAGTTTGGACTTCCCATAACAGAGACCGGTAATGGGTTTTAAAGCTGGAAAAACATAAAACTGTCTGTCGACTTCATGAAATGAGACCACACCACTCACTGCTATAATACCATCTGCTAATTTGATCGTATCAGGCCTAGGGACAGAAACAGAGGTAGCCTAGCTGTCACAATAGGCTGACTGGCTGGGGCAATGACATGCACACACCTCTGTCTCTCCTAGCTCTTTCTTCCTGTCGCACACAATGATGCATTCTCTCTCTCTGTCTCCACCCTTCTTGATACCCCTCTGTGTCCTGCTTCATCGCAATCTCTCCCTTTTCTCCCTGTACTACCTCTCCATCTCTTTCCCCCCCCATTCTGTCTCCACTTCTCTGTATTTTCTATACAGAAGCACAATGGCACTATGATATGTATAGGCTATGTCATCAGCAACCACCGTGCTAACGGAGGGTGAAGCTATAAGTGCCTGCTTCCCATTCAGCAGGCAGAACCATAGTGGCTGTAGTGAATGATATATCTCAGTATGGTAATTGCCTCAGAGTGTCACTGGTCGTGGCTGAGGCACAGTCCTCTGGACGGATCTCGTTGCCTTGTTGTAAACCTCTGTAAGGGCGTTGATGCGGTTACATTTACAAGATCAGGCCCCGGAGTAATCTCCTTCACAGCTGCCACACACACACCATCATGATCATCCCAAATCCTCATTCTGCCATCTCCTAAACCAGACGTGATAAGTCTTGTGATGGCCCCATTACTGCTGCAGCCGCTGTGCGCTGAGGACCCAAGTGTTACAGTTTGTGTGCCAAGATCCACCGTGGGTTTTCAGGAGGAAGGACACCAGATAGGGCTGTACGTGACATGAGATAAAGTGACCTGGGAGGAAGGTCCCGGTTAACACGCTTCACCGTGGGAGTGGAACACGCCTGTCAATGGCTGTGGGTGGCAAAACCACATGCATGCATGGACGCATACTATCTAACACACACACCCACAGGCATGCACACGCATGGCATACTCTCTCACACACCACGCATGCCTATCCACATCTAAATATAGGACGCCAATGCTACTGCACCATGTTCTCGCATACTTAAATAAAGTAAGGTCTCATACAAGAGCATGATGGACGAGGACTAGAAGGATGGAAGAGAGGGGGGGGTGGAAGAGGAGGAGAGGGAGGTGGAAGAGAGGGGTATTTTGCCACTGCAGAGTGTAGACCAGAGAGGATTGGGAAGGAATCAGAGAGGGAGGTGGAAGAGAGGGGTATTTTGCCACTGCAGAGTGTAGTCCAGAGAGGATTGGGAAGGAATCAAACTGCAGGATTATAACCAGGGATGTGAATTCAATCGGGGCAACAACTCAGCAGACACCATGCTCTTAAATCTAAAGCATATCCACAGGGGGTTCCTCTCCTCTACTCCGACAAGAGAGACTTCTGTGTGGTGTTTGAGTGGGGGGGGATGTGTGTGTATGTATATATGTGTTTCAGTGTATGTGTGCGAGCCTGTTCTGTATCCACAACCAGCCAGGGAACAAGGCATTCAGGGTGAATACTGTTTTCTGGTGCGTCATGAATATACATGAGATGGTAGACGAGAAGGAAGGAGAGAGAAAAATTGAGCATAATGAAAGAGACAGAGAGAGAAATTCAGAGAGAGAAATACCGAGAGAAACACGCACACACTACACAGGAGGTAAGCTTATCTTTCTCCCAGAGCGATAAACATCCAAGGTGTCCGTGGAGGTGCGTGGAGAAACAGACGGGCGATACCTGACAGAAAACTTAATGAACTATGTGAGGGGAATCAGAGTGTGTGTGCGCACGTTGGGAATCAGAGCAGACAAGAAAATTGATCAACTGCAGGTGGGAGAGTGCAAAAGAAATACATTTATATCTACACTGAACAAAAATATAAAACGCATCATGCAACAACTTCAAAGATTTTACTAGGTTACAGTTCATATAAGGGAATCAGTCAATTTAAATAAATTCATTAGGCACTAATCTATGGATTTCACATGACTGGGAATACAGATATGCATTGGTTGGTCACAGATACTTAAAAAAAAAAGGTAGGGGCGTGGATCTGAAAGCCAGCATCTGGTGACCACCACTTGCCTCATGCAGCACGACATCTCCTTCACATAGAGTTGATCAGGCTGTCGATTGTGGCCTGTGGAATGTTGTCCTACTCCTCTTGCTGGATATTGGCAGGAACTGGAACCCGCTGTCGTACACGTCGATCCAGAGCATCCCAAACATGCTCAATGGGTGACATGTCTGGTGAGTATGCAGGCCATGGAAGAACTGTGATATTCTGAGCTTCCAGGAATTGTGTACAGATCCTTGTGACATGGGGCTGTGCATTATAATGCTGAAACATGAGGTGATGGCACCGGATGAACGGCACAACATTGAGCCTCATGATCTCATCACGGTATCTCTATGCATTCACATTGCCATCGATAAAATGCAATTGTGTTTGTTGTCCGTAGCTCTTGCCGGCCCAAGCTTATTGATCAGCTTATTGATATGCCACACCTGTCAGATGGATTGATTCTCTTGGCAAAGGAGCAATGCTCACTAACAGGGACGTAAACACATTTCTACACAACATTTTAGAGAAATAAGCTTTTTGTGCATATGGAACATTTCTGGGATCTTTTATTTTAGCTCATGAAACATGGGGTCAACACTTTACATGTTGCGTTTATATTTTTGGTCAGTATATTTCTTTCCACAAAGAGGCTCTACATAAACTCACAAGAATCAGCTTTGTCTCCACAAAAACATACAAATAGTGCTTTAAGCAGCGATTTATTGAAGCATACTGTAGGAATTGGTACAGTGAAGAAAGTGGTGCATTTCCATGTACAGTACAGTGATTTGCATCTGTTTAGACCTCTGAAAACAAACTATGACATGTCTAACATTTTCCAACCCACTGCTTTATGAAAATAGCAACATTAAGCATTGATGCATACTTTGCATAGTAACATGGTACCTAGCGTGTCTACAACATCATCCAAACTACTGCTTTATGTAAATAGCAACACTAAAACATTGATGCATAGTGTAGTAGTACATCACACAATCCTCTAGTTGGACTGAATCTTACATTGCCAGTTGCCACACATCCAAGTCTTCACTTGGATAAAGTCAGTGGTAATCGAGGTTCATTACACAACCCTCCAGTTTTCTGGGATTTTGGATGGTGCCAAGAGCCTAGCCTGTAGCAGCTGGGGCCTTGCTTTCCTGAAGAGCTGTGTGCTGTTGTGTCCCTCTCTGCCCCCTGTCCCGGTTCTGCCCGGTTGGCCCCGGTCCCAGCCTCTGTTTTGGGGCTAATCCATGAGGTCTATTTATCCTGTGTCGGAGGAGGAGGGGATAAAGGGCGAGGAGCGACAGCTAAACCTCTAATCCAGCTACAGCACTGGGACACTTTTAACGAGATCCCAGATTGGGGCTGTCTGGATTAGAAAGAGAAAGAAACAGACACGGCGACAGAGAGAGAAAGAATGACAGAGAGAGAAAGAGCGACAGAGTGTGAAAGAGCAGGCCCATTAGGTTGAGACAGGCAGTCACAACATAGCCCACTCAGACTAGAGAGGCCCAGTGTACGGGACAGCCCTCTGAGGATCTAGTCTGCCCAGATGGCCCCTCTCAGACACTCTCTCCCCCTGGGAGGGCTTTCTATCGATGTCTACAAACTGTCAACAACAGTAGAGTTTCAGGGTCAGCACAGAGACAGAGAGAGCGAGATACCTTTTGTTTATTATCCATTTCACTTGCTTTGGCAATGTAAACATATGTTTCCCATACCAATAAAGCCATTAAATTGAATTGAGAGAGAAAGCAGAATCGAAAGGAGATTTTAATGCAGGAGAAGAAAGCATACACGCACAAACACAAGCTAACCCCTCTACCCTGCTCTCTGCCCTGCTCCACTGACAGGTGTAGTGAGTGGTATGACATCTACCACTTGTGAAGGACCGCAGGGGTTACTTAGGGGAGGAATGAGTCACTCTGATACTCTGGCTGGGAAGATGAAGAGAAGATGAGTGTCCCTGGTGTATCTCTAATGCGAACTATGTCTCTCGCCTCACAGGAGACACAGCAGGCAGCCGGGCCTGGGCATGTTAGCGCTAGCATAAACAAGTTAGCGCGGTAATGCTAACTGACTCACCCCAGGTGACAGACGAGCAGATGCTACAGAGGTAACTGCAACTGATCCTATTTTGAGGAGAGCTATTGAACGAGGTTATGCTTTACAAAGTGAGTGATGACAGGGAACACTGCTGGTTTGACAGTCTGCTGTCTGTCCCGTCTCTCGGTACTTGGGTGTGTGTTGTGTGTGCTGTGGTTGCAGTCAAATTTATTTACACGGAGGGATGGAGCATGAATTTGCACATCCTATATAAAGTGCTTAACGATGAGTCGAAATCCACCTAGCCTATTGTCTTCTTTTAGTGAAAGTGATTTACAAAAGAAAAACATACTAGCAATATGCTGGCTACTGTTGATAGTCTGCAAAAAGAAAGCTACAAAAAGACATGTAGAATTAGTCTTGGCTAGCCTACTGTAGCCATGTTGATATGTCTTTTGGACTCAAAGAGGCAACGTCCTATTTTCAAATCTTCTCAAAATTACATACTTTTGAAAAAAAATTACGCAATTAATACAATTCTAAAGAATAGCGTAATGACTTACATTGCCAAATTATATTACACAGCTTTTTAATACATATAATCACCAAATGTAGCCTCTTAATAGCTTAATATAGAGAGAAAGCATGCTGCCAACCTATAGGCCCTGCATGACCCCAGTGCATTTAAAGGGATACTTCTGGGTTTTGGCAATGAAGGAAGTCGGAGTTAGTTTTCACAAGCTAATGCTAGGTACCTACTAGCATGCTAGCAGTTACCATAAACTTCCAGCCATTGTGTTACTGCTAGTTAGCAATTGTGCTAATGCTAGTTAGCAACTTCCTTCAAACATTCATTGCCAAAATACTGAATTATCCCTTTAAGAACTACACCATGTCCGGGCCAGTAGAAATTCTGTTCAGGCCAGTAGATTTTTTCCAGGGCCCAACATGACAAATTTTACCAGTGAGAAAAAAAAGCTACCGTTGGACCCTGGCGTGTTTCATAAACATCCACGGAGTGGTGGCGCATATGCTCTTTACTGTGCTTTGATTGACGAACAGCCAGCTTGACTTGTTTATAAAAGGTGTGGAACTGACTGTAGGAAGTCAATCTCATATATCCTTGCCATTCATAAATCATACAACGTAGTTACTGTATATGTCCATGGTGTCGCATCGGGACAAGTAAACTAAAGATCTCATTTGTATTTTTGATATGAAGTCTTTTAGTACTCGCCAGACAATGATGTTAAAGTGAGTGACTCGTCAGTAGTCCAACTGCTCTCTTAACGATGCGATTCGGTAATTTGGCTCTCTAATTTGCATACTGGTAGGCTTTGAATTGTTTTAAAAGCCACGTATACTTATTTTCAAAAGATATATACTGTCGGTCTACTGATTTAATGAAAATTTTGAGAATGCTGCTTTCTGTGTGGCAAAGCCCATGTTCAACACCTACTTCATTCTTCAATCATACCTGAAGCCTGTGGAAGTCAGACTCTTACAGGATGCATTAAAGGCCCAGTGCAGTCAAAATGAAGTTGTTCCTGTGTTTTATATCATATTGCACAACAGCTGATGAAACTAACAATGTAAAAGTGTGAAAATATTTGATCAGTGTTATATCCTGATTGTATTTTCAGCCAGAAACTATCCAGTATTAGAATGTACCAGAGGCCACCAAAATAGAGCTTGTTCGGCAAAAATGTCTTAACCTGACCCTGGCTGGCTACTCCATGTGCTTGTGGAAAACACTGTATGCTGCTGTTGTTTAGTGTGAAGGAGCGCAGGGGTAACTTAGAGGAATGAGTCACTCTGATCGGGAAGATGAGCAGAAGACGAGTCCTGTATGTTGGGGTGCCTGCCTAGCATGTTAGCACTCTAATGCCAACTGACTCACCCACAGTGATGAGACCAGCTGGGGATGAGTCAGCATGAGGCAACAGAGGGTCTCTACATAGTCGATCTTTTTGTCCCAACTAGGCAACATACTTAACCAACTGAGCTAATTGATCAACTCAGTGATTGAATTTAACACAGCTGGTCTTCCAGGTCAGTTCAATCAAAAAAATGGCACTCAAGGACTAGGGTCGAGAGTCCTGTACTGCATGTTGGCACGCAAGGACTAGGGTCGAGAGTCCTGTACTGCATGTTGGCACGCAAGGACTAGGGTCGAGAGTCCTGTACTGCATGTTGGCACGCAAGGACTAGGGTGAGAGTCCTGTACTGCATGTTGGCACGCAAGGACTAGGGTCGAGAGTCCTGTACTGCATGTTGGCACGCAAGGACTAGGGAGAGAGTCACTGCATGTTGGCACGCAAGGACTAGGGTCGAGAGGTCCTGTACTGCATTTGGCACGCAAGGACTAGGGTCGAGAGTCCTGTACTGCATGTTGGCACGCAAGGACTAGGGTCGAGAGTCCTGTACTGCATGTTGGCACGCAAGGACTAGGTTAAACCAGAGAGGAAGGCTTATTCCAAATACCTCCCCTTAGCCCTCCCCCTCGTTTTAGAGGGTCGCTCGGTGGAGGAGTGGCACTCAAAATGGAGCAACTAGTGGAAGGGAGAGCTAAATTAGGCCTAGGGAATGGGACATCACTACATCAGTTGCGCACATCAGAAACTGTCAACGGATACCACTCAATTCATTGACGACGAGCCTTGTGTTTTTCACAATGCCTGTACTGGTGGCAGTAATAGCTTTCCTTATATTTCTCGTGCAACAAATACATACTTACCATATGAACAACAAATGAGAACAGCAGAACAGCAATATGCCCGTAATATACCCATCCTCTGGTTGTGGTTCAAACTGGAGGAATACTGAAGCTGGACTTTCATTCCATAGCAGTTTGACATTTAACAGTCGCATTTCCTTCACTCAGTCACTACCAGTGGAAGTACTGTTCTGAAGTCATCAAACCGGCACTAGGCTACAGTCATAGATAGAGGCTCCGTGTGGCAGATATCTAGGCTAATCAATGGAAGATGGAATTAAAATGACAGAACTAAAAGTTAAATGAGAAAGACAGGCTACAACACCGAGAGCCAACAGGTAGGCTGCTACTTAATAATCTGAATGCGAAATAAATGTACACATACATGTTATTCAATCATTGCACCCACACTGCTCGCGTGCGCAAACGAGCGTCTGCGTTGCCAAGCTCTAAAATAGAAGTCAGTTCTTTTTGTGACGCTGAATGCGGTACTAGTCCTGCCTCTCCCATCTCCTCATTGGTTTATAGAAGCATATACCCACGTGTCATCGCCTCATTGGTTATACCCACGTGGGTGATTGAAAGATGAACTGAGGTCGGTAATACACCTTATTATGAAAGTTAGTTGCCAATCGCCATATAAAGTACAAAGAAGAAAAAGCCTGGAAGGAGGAGAGATGACTAGAAACGATTCGGTTGACCGTTATATGTGTGGATTAATTGTCAGAGTCAAGGACCTTGTGCATTTCAGGTAAAATAACACCTCAATGTTTATATCCCAGGTCAAATTAGCTAGCAACAGCAAGCTAGCTAGCTAAATAGGACAAATTAACTAGCAACTGCAAGCTAGCTAGCTAAATTGCCATAAATGCTTTTCAACCTGTCCCCAAATTAATATAATTGGTTCAGAGATTGTTTTGATATTTCAACCTGCATGCTGTGATCGCATTTGGTGTGGGGGGACAAAATCAATTTGCRGACGCGCTCATTTGGGCATGGTGTGATTTGCTATAGAAAGGAATGGAAACCACACAGTTAAAGTAATGTAGTCTCAATTAGCCTAGCTAAGCTAATTTCTCTCAGTTTGATGCAGTCAAGACAGATACTACGTAATCAGACGAGATGAATAACGAGCAATACGTCTACCACTGCGAGTCAACATGGTTGCCATCTCTCTCCCTCTCCCTGCTCCCCTGGTTACTCTCAGACGCACACCACAAGGCTTCTGGAACTGCAAAATATGGTTATTTTGCTCAAATGTGTACAGAAACAATTGTAACAGGATCGTTACATCGTAACTATTACTTCTCAGAGGCAGTGGTGTCACAAAACTCATCAGAAACTCTGGATATAGACTTTTCCTTAAGGAAAAGCACCTTTAGTCAATCCGCTTTCTCTGTGACAGCTTCCCATGTCTGGAATACACTGCCATCAGACACACATAACTGCACCACATATCACACTTTCACAAAATGCATGAAGACATGGCTAAAGGTCAATCAGATGTGAACATAATCCCTAGCTGTGTATTGCCGCTTTCCATGTTGTCTGTAGCTTGTGAGGTGTGGAAACACTTTGTTGCTTTTATGAATTTTGTCTTGCTGCTTTTTGTTCTATGTTGCTCTGTCTGTATGCTATGTCTTGCTTGTCCTATGTTGCTCTGCGTGTGCTCACTGCTCAATGATTGTCTATATTGTAATTCTTTTTAATAACCTGCCCAGGGACTGCGATTGAAAATTAGCCGGCTGGCTAAAACCGGCACTTTTACTGAAACGTTGATTAATGTGCACTGTCCCGGTAAAAATAAAATAAATAAACTAGAGTTTGGGTATAACCAGAGATACTGGATATAATGACGGGATACGCATCAATCCCTAACAATGGGATTCGTTGTCCACAGAGCGGAATGGCAGGCTGTCGAGCTCCTGTCTATTCCTCTCTGGTGATTGGTGTATAGATCTCGTTATTTAATAGTTTTGTCAAAAATATTAAAATGCGGGGTGTTGACGTCAACCGCCTGTTTTCAATGTAGAGTGAGATGCTATGCTAACCTCATGAATATGCATAGATTGTCACGAGTTCCAACAGGGACAACTCTGATATAAAGAGTTCTTTATTAGAAGTTGCCGGGATATCACTCGCATCACACTTACGTCGGTACACTCGTAACATGCTAAGCATTTTGAAATGTCTACTAGATCAAAAAGCCTCACAATATCCCAATAGCAATACATTTTTATCTTGACTAAACTCTCATTGCCCCCCCATACAAAAAAACACTTCACTTGCTTAATAATTAATAATCTTCTAAATGTGGACAGATTATGGGCGGAGTAAACCCTCTCGCTCCGCCTCTTCGGGCTCAATCCCAGTTACCCCCAACCTCAGCCCTCCCCCTCCGTTTTGTGCCATCCCGCGAGTCACATCGAGTCGAAGTGGTGTTCCAATTCAACTTTGAGTGAGGGGTAGTGCCTTTGAGCCCTGTAGTTGACCCTCCAAACGATGCAAATTGACATGCAGACTTCCTATCTAGTGGTTATCAGAACTACCATGAAGCACTGTGACCCAAGTCTCTAAAGTTGCAAAAATACTACGATGGAAGCAAACTTAAGTAATTATTACGTCATAACAAAATCATGCAAAAAATTTAAAGTTAAGAGGAATATTTTAATGCAGGAAAGGATTATGCATATTTTTGGGTCATAAGTTAATTTACGAAATTTGCTATTTAACAAGGTGACTAGCTAACATTAGCCAACTAACCATATATTTAGCTTGCTGGTGGACGTGACATTTGTATGACTTGTAATACGTGTTGTTGAATGTTTTAGAGACTCCTGAGCAAACCAGGCTGTCATCTTGTGAAACCCAGTGCAGTGGATGTAAAGAATCTAGTTTAGCTAGCTAAAACATGTACTGCAAATTGATTCTACAATTTTGTAAGCTTGTTTTGCTGATCATGAACAAATATTTCACTTCTTTATGGTAGTAACTTAACTATGGCTGTGAAATTTGGATTGTTGACGTTAAGAAAAAAAATCCCTAACCGAAAAGCGTCCCCCCCCCCCCTCACTAAATGTAAAATCACAGTGCAACTATCACAAAACTACCACCAACAGGTCCTGATCATCATCATAAAGGGATTTGTGATTTTTTTTTTAACAAATAACTAACGCAACTATGCTGTAACATTTAGTAGGAGAAAAAAAAGGCTCATTTTTAGCTACTTTATTAACCGGAGCTGTACAAGGGAGAGTGAAGCAGAGCAGCAGCCAGGCAGGCTCTTTTAAATAAATAAAACAAATGCCACTTTCGGAACCGCAAAAGTTATGGGTGTTTTCACGCACATTATGTTGATGGAATTGTGTTCCATCACAACGGCCAAATTACAGGATGGGAAAGAAGAAATTGCTTAATTTATCTCACACAGACACACGCACACAGTTCCTGAAACAATTATGCTTTTCCTGGAATTGAAGCAAACCAGTAAATAATCTTGCAGTGAGCATTTAGCCTGTTCCCTCCAGTCCCTGAAGTATACAAATAGAGTGAGAACAATCAATATCAGGAAGTGGCTCTATTGACATCACAGTAAAGACAAATGAGGTGTGAGAAGGCAACTTGTTCATCCAAAATGGAACCCTATTTTCATATATAGCGCACGACTTTTGATTGGGCCCATAAGACTCTGGTCAAAAGTAGTGCACTATATAGGGAATAGGGAGCCATTTCAGGGTGTTGTGAAAAAAAATTTATTTAAAAGCTCAGGGGAGGGAGGGAAAACAAAGCTTCTAGTTAGAAAGCCATCCGTATAAAGCTAACAGGCCAATGTATTGTATGGTTGGTCCACATGGGAGAAGGCCGGTTTAGGTTTAATCAATGGTTAAAGCATTTGACTGGGCTTAGAGATGGATCTTTGAAAGAGCACTGTAGAGAGGGTGAGAGGCTGTGTGTGTTGTGAGAGAGAGGAGAGGGTGAGAGGATGTGTGGTGTGAGAGGGAGGAGAGGGTGAGAGGCTGTGTGTGGTGTGAGAGAGAGGGTGAGAGGCTGTGTGTGGTGTGAGAGAGGAGAGGGTGAGAGGGCTGTTTCCGAGGCATTAGACAGAGCAGTGTTGGGGATCGCAGCTTTGAGGAAAAACATCATGTTGAAGAGCCCACGCTAGTCCCACTGTGGATTAGTTTAGTGTGTGTCTGTGTACGTGCGTGTGTTTTCTAGGGTGGGCTTGACACAGTTGTGTGTATGCATCTGCTTGCATGCGTTTTGTGAGGCTGAGAGTCAAGAGAAGCATTAGCTGTGACAGGAAAAGATGTCTTGCTTTTCACACTGTCGGGCCCATGATCACACTCGTAGCTAAAGAGCAGTAGGGAGTGGGTTGTGGTGAGCCTCAACTACTGTAGCCCTGGAGAGAATTAAGACTGGGTGAAGTCAACCCATGCAAAATGAAACTATCTGGAAATTTCTGAGCACACCTGAAAATACTATTTTCTTCTGAAAGTTTAAAATCCCTCGTTCCTTAGACGTTGTCAAATCTCAGGACATTCCCAACAGAAATGGAGCGAACTCGGCATCTACCCATCCCAAACCACACAGGAGGACAAGCAGGAAAACAAGGAAGCAAGGCTCCAGGATGGCTTCAAAGTGAAGGTCCCTGAACACAGGAGTAACAAGAGCAGCCTTTGGCCTTACGACTGGGTCAGACAGTAGCAGTAAACTTTTCAAAGATACACTGAGACAACTCTGTGTGTGTGTGTGTGTGTGTGTGTGTATGTATATATATATATACAGTGGGGAGAACAAGTATTTGATACACTGCCGATTTTGCAGGTTTTCCTACTTACGAAGCATGTAGAGGTCTGTAATTTTATCAGGGTAACTCAACGTGAGAGACGAATCTAAAACAAAAATCAGAAAATCAATTGTGATGATTTTTAAGTATTAATTTGCATTTTATTGCATGACATAGTATTTGATCACTACACAGTAAGACTCGGCTCTCCAACCTGTTAGTTTTTCTTTAAGAAGCCTCCTGTTCTCCACTCATACTGTATTACTGCACTGTTTGAACTCGTACTCTGTTAAAAGTACACCTTGCACACACTCAATAAACAGACTCCACTTCCAATGGCCAAGACAGAGAGTGTATAAGGAATCAGGGATAAATTGTAGACTCCAACAGGCGGGATGGGCTCAGAAAGGCAAGCAGTTGGTGATAAGCAACTGTTTGGCGATATTATTAGAAATGGAATAAGTTCAAGATGATCATCACCATCGTCTGGGGCTCCATGAAGATATCACTCGTGGGCATAATGTCAGAGGAAGGTGAGTTAAGCCAGAACTACACGGAGGACCTGGAGATGACCTGGAGAGAGCTGGGACCAACGTTCAAGAAAACATAGTAATCACCTACCGTCAGGATTAAACCTGCGCGCACCTAGTCCATGTCCAAGCCAGGCACTGTCCAGGGCGTCTGAAGTTTGCAATTGACATCTGGATGATCAGAGGAGGCATGGGAGAAGGTCATGTGGTCCTGATGAGATAGAAGATAGAGCTTTTTGTGCTAAACTCACTCGCTGTGTTTCGAGGAAGAAGAAGGATGAAGTACAACCAAGGACCATCCCAACTGAAGATGGGGGTGGAAACTCATCTTTTTGGGATGCTTTTCTGTCAAGGGTACAGGATGACTGACTGTTGAAGGGAGGATGGATGGGCCCATGTAATGCGAGACTTGGCACAATCACTCTCCCTAGTAAGAGCATTGAAATGGGTCGTGGAGGGTCTTCCAGCATGACAACGACCTGAAACACAAGCAGGGAACTAAAGGAGTGCGCCGTAAGAAGGCATGTCAAGGTCCCTGTAGTGGTAGCCAGTCTCAACCTGATCACCAATAGAAAATTTGGGGAGCTGAAGTCCCGTATGCCTCAGCGACACCGAAACGTGAAGTGTCTGGAAAGTTTATTCTTGGAGGAGTGGGCCAAAATCCCTGCTGCAGTGTGTGCAAACCTGGTCAAGAAATACAGGAAACGTATGATCTTGAATTGCAAACAAAGGTTTCTGTACCAAATATTATAAGATCTGCTTTTCTGATGTATCAATACTTATGTCATGCATAAAGCAAATTAATTATAAAAAATCATACAATGTGATTTTCTGGATTTTGTTTTAGATTCGTCTTCATCAAGTTGAAGTGTACATGATAGATTACAGACCTCTACATGCTTTGTAAGTAGGAAAACCTGCAAAATCGGCAGTGTATCAAATACTTGTTCTCCCCACTGTATATATATATCTCTGTGCATGTGTGCACTGCCAGCTCTCCAGTCAGACGATCTCATGCTGTAATTAGGTCAGATTCACTTCCAAGGGTAATAAGCATCATCTATGCTACAGTAGCCGCAGGGGGACGAGGGTGCAAAAATGTTTTTAACACCCTGCCATTGTATTGAGGGGAGTGCATGATTTGTTAGAACATCCTAACTTAACCTATAGGGGGAGTGCCCGATTTGTTAAAACACCCGGACATTAGTTCACAAACCTAACCTGACGGGAGGTGACGAGAGAGAGCCTGGCACAGGAATGTGGGTTTACTTTAGACCTGTTCTCCCTCGGTCTTCTTTAGCACCTCTAGCAGGTCACATGCTCTGACATGGGACCTGCTAGTTTGTTAAAATCTCTCACTCACTCTCTTTCTGCCAGGGGAAATAAATAAACAGGGCCTCGTTCTCTCTATCAACAATGCTTCAGTCGGCAGGATGAAGAGAACGAGGGATGAAGGGAACAGAGGAGAGAAATGGAGAGATGGAGGAGTGCAGCCAGCCGCATCGCTCACCTTCATTTCCTCCTTCTGGAGGACAAAGATAAGGACAAGAGCTGTGACAGAGAAGGGCAGATGGATTAATGATTGTTCTGTTCTTCTCTCAATGGGGATAGTCAATGTGGGTCTATTGTCTTTCCTTCCATCGCCCTTGTCTTGACACTCATCTGGATAGAGTGGTGATTCCACCTTGTAAATGGGAGCGTTGATATACTGTACATTCGCCCTGTCAAAGGAGTCAGTGTCAACCACACACGCACCCATACACACTCATTAGTATACACATAGAAATGCTATGGTAAAACGGCAGAAGAACATTTACATTTAAGTCATTTAGCAGACGCTCTTATCCAGAGCGACTTACAAATTGGTGCATTCACCTTATGATATCCAGTGGAACAACCACTTTACAATAGTGCATCTAACTCTTTTAAGGGGGAGGGGGGGGGTTAGGAGGATTACTTTATCCTATCCTAGGTATTCCTTAAAGAGGTGGGGTTTCAGGTGTCTCCGGAAGGTGGTGATTGACTCCGCTGACCTGGCGTCGTGAGGGAGTTTGTTCCACCATTGGGGTGCCAGAGCAGCGAACAGTTTTGACTGGGCTGAGCGGGAACTGTACTTCCTCAGAGGTAGGGAGGCGAGCAGGCCAGAGGTGGATGAACGCAGTGCCCTTGTTTGGGTGTAGGGCCTGATCAGAGCCTGAAGGTACGGAGGTGCCGTTCCCCTCACAGCTCCGTAGGCAAGCACCATGGTCTTGTAGCGGATGCGAGCTTCAACTGGAAGCCAGTGGAGAGAGCGGAGGAGCGGGGTGACGTGAGAGAACTTGGGAAGGTTGAACCTATCATGCATGACATAAGTGACCCATAGGACGCAGCTTCTGGTGTATAAGGTCCTAAGAAACCTAGCCAGGTTAACATCCGCCATGGGAATGAGTTCAGTTCACTAGCTAGTGTTGACAGACACTTTACTGTACATTCACAGTACATCCCGTTTTAGCTCCCGCTGCCTCTGGGAGAGTGGAGTGCTTTCTTTCTTTCTCTCCCTCTTTATCCTTCTGTGCCTGACTGCCAGCTCGGGAAAACAGACTTCTGACGTCCGTGGGTTTGCACCAAAAAGTCAAAGAGCCAAAGTGAGACCAGGCAGGTCTGAGATCTGTGCTGTATAGCCTTAGCCAAACGACATTGACAATGGCCATAGGATTTGGCTACACAGCAAAAACTAATCTGGGACCAGGCTAGGTGCTGCTACTTACCTAAAAACTATTTAGCCAGACACAGTCAGGTGATTTGAGACCAAAGCTGTTTGTTGTTTCCTTCTTCTCCTTTGTTTGACCAGAGTGATGCTCCATTCTCTTTGGACTTCTCCATCAGCCACGCAGACCGTGACCAGGTTCCTGTCTCAGATGGTTTTTCTTTCCACTCCTTGCTTGCAGGCTAAATTTAGACCTGATGGTGCACGGCTTTTGAGCTGCGGCCTCAGTTGACAGAAAAAATAAAGGGAGCGAGAAAGAGACGTTGCATGCCCCAGAGCCATTGAAAGTCTGTCCTGCATCAAAAAACCTCCGTAAATAAAAACTGAGGTCTCCTCTCATGCCCTTCTAAATGCATGAGAAAAACCGAGATGTTTGTGTTACTCAAGACATCATACAAGACTTCTGGCGGCAAGTGTTGTTTATTTCTGCCATTCTCTTCCTGACAACTCAATTCCAGAGAATAAACTCCTCCACCCTTTGTAAAGTGGGGGATGGGGGAGTTACCCTACATATTAGGAGGAAATAATCTCTCATCTTCACAGATTTCTAAAAATATCCATGAGGACTTAATGTCCCCTGTATTGTAAGGGGATCTCAAGAACTGAGCTAAATCGATCATGGACATGGCACGTCACGCATTGGAAGACAGTAGGCTTACTCCATTAGAGCTCAATTCATCAATAGAGAGTAGACCTATTTCACAAGAGCCACTTCACTGAATACCATGTAACAACACTTGTGTAATAGTACATGCTGGAACAGTACTGGAGCATTGACACAGTGCCAGGCCAGAAGCTTTGAAGTGTGTGGTTAAGAAGAGGACACCTATGGGCCCCGAGAATTGTGCCTAAGAGCCCCGTTCTCCCACCATCCTCCCTCCACGGTCAGAATTCAATTCGGAAAGGAGGGATAAGATCACTGCCGACGTTCCTGAATCCCCTCCAGATTCTCCCTCTATGAACTCAGAAGAGCCAAGACTGCGTCAGCAGAGCGTTCCCTGGGAAGTTGCAAAAACGGAACTCGACAGAACCCTTTCGCAACTCCGGGCGGACTTCATGCATGCATGCATGCTACGCAGGAAGAACCGAGCAGGGAGAGAGAGAGAAAAAAGAGAGAATAGCCTCGGGTGTAGTAGTGTTTTTACCGGCAAGTTGTTGCCACACACCACATCACACTCTTGGACGATTAATATTTATGTGGTACCCGCCAAGCGAGCGAAGCCTAAGGCCCAGGGGATGGAGCAAGCTGCCTGGCATACTCCCCATCCCCTTCTACAGGGCTGAGATAAAGAATGTTCGCTCTCCATTGAGCTTCATTTCTGTGAACAAATCAGGTAACACAAGAAAAAAAATCGATTGATTTGGCTGTTAGAATATAGCCCGCTCCCAGGTCTGTTTGTGCCGTCTTGCCAAATGCTATGGTCATTGTCACGCCGGCTAAAAGCTTGGCTAATACAGGAGGGACATTGGTTTGGCTGACAGAATGTACTATACGGATAGTAAAAGTTACTTAGACTAGTGTATACTGTATGCAATATAGCCTGCACTCACATGCCTCCTATCACCGATCGGCAATCGCACCAATTGTCCTTCAGATGCTCCTCTTGGGCAGTTCCAGACTTGTTAAGTCGGTAGATGCCGCCAGAAACGGCGTGACGAACACTGCTTCTCTTTGAAGTGCGAAAGCCGCTGCATGATGAACTGAGGTTGAATGAGGCAACAAATTGACTGATAACTTTGTTCACTGTTTTCACAGCTCGCGGCCATATTCCTTTTAAGGCCACATGATCAGATTTGTTCCTGTCTCTAGTGTGAACATCTTCAACTGATGTTTCTCTCGAGGAGATATGAATGCGTATTCCTGTCCTGGTTCGCCAGATCTGTTTCTGCCTCTGAACGTGGCGTTGCCGGGGTACATTGCCGGAGTAGAGGAGAACAGAGCACAGGGCCAGACCGTTCTCAAAACACCAGCTGAAAGAGGGAACTGGAAAGAAGACAAGACTGCACACAACCACAACCAGCTGTTTACCTCAGAAACACACACTTCACTCTCAATCTTCTCTTTACTGCATATTGGGTTTTTTTGCATATGGTTTTAACCCGAACTGACACCAGTATTATGATTGCAGTGCAGGCAGTCATGTGTCAGCATGCAGTTATGTCACAAAAAGTTCAGCTATAATAGAGCTTTTATAACCATTATAGCATGTCTTGAAGCAGAGCTGTTAACGTACAGTTCTGACACTGAAATGAAGGAGCTGTCATAATCCCAGCAAGGGAAGGGGTGTGGTTGGAAACATACTGCCAGCTCATCCTCTCTTTAGCTCTCCTTCTCCGTTTCTGACTGAGTGAGGGAAAATGTATAGAAGCCAAGGATGATACTGGAGACTTCCTGTTTCAGCATTATCACAGTCCACAGTCTAACCACAGAAGAAGTCCAATATTGCTGAACTACTGAGGATAATGAAAGGATTCAATGGAAGAGCTTATTAAGCGTAGTTTTTAACAAACTAGGGGGAGGGTTACTTACAGTAGCATTCTGTTTCCTCTTGTAGCATTTCTTTGACTAAAACTTATTGTCATATAGGCTACAAAGACTAATTTTGGGGTTGCTCATTCTGGTTCTCCATACAAAATGACGACTGCATGTAAAATGTGGCGTACAGTATAGGATGCTTGTTATAGGATGTGAGAAAGACAGAATTGTGTCCTGCCAAAGACTACCAGTGCTATCCTTTTCCATATCTGTACGGAAACAATCGCTGAACTTTTCCTTGAAAACATGACACCGATTACCATATCATTTGCCATTGGCAAAGACATTAGCTGCCCCTCATTCAATGTGTTGGAACCAAAGGACAACAAACACCCCTGCAACATGTTTATATTTATATTCCATTATATTCCCTCTCATTCTGTAGGTCTATCATAATAAATAGACCTTTGAAAAGACAAGGTAAAATCTCTTAGAAAATACTTTATTAAATCGACCAATTAAAGTGAATTAGGGGTCTTACTGGTTACAAGTTGTTAGATAATGTCCTTAAAACCAGTTACTGTGCAGGAGTGTCTAATATGAAGACACAAAATGACCAACAACAAAAGGTAACAGGCTATTGCAAATAGTGTAATAACTAGGCCTAATAATATCCACAAAGGAAAAATATGACACATTTCTTAAGAATATAAATAGTGAAGCAATGGGCTGCTTACCTTCAACGTCTCTCCACGCTTAAAACTCAACTCATCATCTGCAGTGGCTTTGAAATCGTATTTGGCAATGGCCTCCATGGTGAGGATTGTTGGAACACCTGTATGCTGTGTTGATGAATGCACAAGTACCCTTCTGAAGTCTTTCAATTGAGTTTATTCCTCAAAGGAATGATGAAAATTATGAACAATGTCAGAAAAAAAAGAACAGAACAGCTCCGGTCCCGTTTTCCCCCTGGTCTGACCAGTCACTCCGAGTAGCACAAATACCCTCACTCGCTGCACGCCGCTACAAACCTGTGAATATGAACGCAGATAGAAAACCTGAGACTATGTAGCAGTAAAGCAACATTAACCAACACCGGAAAACAATGCACTAATATGATAGCTTGTGAAGTGATGCCGCGCCCATAGACAATACTAGCATTCTGACGCTCGCGCAATCAGGGGAGGAAGGATATAATCTGATTGACGTTTCCTCAAGCCAACTAAACCACATCATCTCCACAATTGACCAATCGGATGTGAGAATACTGTCATATCCAATAGGTGTTCTGTAGCTGTGCAAAACCAATGGGATTGCTAATTTACACGCCTTGTAGAGGATTTTTGACAGGCAGATGTGGTTGATGACTCAAAACTCGAGCTAAATATGGAATGTCTAATTTCGACTCAAAATCGTTTTATGTCGCGTACAATGTTTTCTGCCCTCTTTCCTTGCCATTAGCCAAGTCATTCTTTTGTATACCTTTCCAGCTCATTCGAGTGAAAACAAAGAGCTGCGATAGTTGTAACAATGCAATAAATTATTGTTTCCAAATTTGACAAGCAACAGTTTGTTACAAAGTTAAAAGTAACCTAGTTGTCACAATTGCTAAAACTACGAAATGAGACTTGTAGGCCTACTTTAGCTCCAACAGAAGAAAGATGACGAAGATACGACTATTAGGCTATTGTTGTGCTAGTCCTACAATGTAGGTTAATTAAACAAGAATATAGGCTAAATCATGTCAAAAAGGTGTACGACGGTCCACCAGGTCTTGCTTGAAGTGAAACTGTTCAGGTCTCTGAAGTAACCTAGGCCTAGTCCACCTACACTCATTTAATGTTACCTTGTTTTCTACTTGCTATCCCTTGAAATTATACAAAAAACGTGGTTTTAGTAGGCTATCCACTTCCTAGAAMGTGAGCTCTGTATATAGGAAGCTTCCTTATCGCGACATTTTGGGAATACTTAAATCTGCACAGAAATTTGCCCACTCCCCTGTTCCACTGCTCCGCCCTCTCTCTCTCTCTCTCTATGCAATTCAAAGGGCTTTATTGGCAGGGGTAACATGTTTAGATTGGCAATGGAAGTGGAATAGAAAATAAACAAAAGTGAAATAAACAATCAGGAATTAACAGTAAACATTAAACTCTCAAAAGTTTCTTAAAGAATAGAGACATTTCAAATGTTATCCTTCTGGCTATGCGCAATGTTGTAACAATGTGAAAATAGTTTAAGTACAAAAGCGAAAATAATTAGACAGATGAATATAGTTTGTATTTAAAATGGATGTTTTGCTTCACTGGTTGCCCTTTTGTGGCAACAGGTCACAAATCTTGCTGCTGTGATGGCACACTGTGGTATTTAACCTAATAGATAAGGGAGTTCATCAAAATAGGATTTGTTTTCAAATTCTTTGTGGGTCCGTGTAATCTGAGGGAAATATGTGTCTCTAATTGGCATTGGCAATGCTCCTTATATGGACACATCACTGCACTCTATACTCCTCTGTAAACTGGTAATCTCTGTATACCCGTCGCAAGACCCACCGGTTGATGCTTATTTATAAAACCCTCTTAGGCCTCACTCCCCCTCCCCTATCTGAGATATCTACTGCATCCCTCATCCTCCACATAAAACACCCGTCTGCCAGTCACATTCTGTTTAAGGTCCCCAAAGCGCACGCATCCCTGGCTTGCTCGTCTTTTCAGTTCGCTGCAGCTAGCGACTGGAACGAGCAGCAAAAAACACTCAAACTGGACAGTTTTATCTCAATCTCTTCATTCAAAGATTCAATCATGGACACTCTTACTGACAGCTGTGGCTGCTTTGCGTGATGTACTGTTGTCTCTACCTTCTTGACCTTTGTGCTGTTGTCTGTACCCAATAATGTTTGCACCCTGTTTTGTGCTGCTACCATGTTGTGCTGCTGCCATGTTGTGTTGCTTCCATGTTTTTGTCATGTTGTGTTGCTGCCATGCTATGTTGTCTTAGGTATCTCTTTATGTAGTGTTGTGTTGTCTCTCTTGTCATGATATGTGTTTTGTCCTATATTTTAATTTAATTTATTTTTAATCCCAGCCCCGTCCCTGCCTTTTGGTAGGCCGTCATTGTAATTACAAATTTGTTCTAAACTGACTTGCCTAGTTAAATAAAGGTTACATTTTTAAAAATCAGTCATACATTTGGCAGGAGGTTAGAAAGTGCAGCTCAGTTTCCACCTCATTTTGTGGAAACTGAGAATTCCTTAATTTTGGATCAGTCACAGTGATCAGGTATTCTGCCACTGTGTACTATTCTCTGTTTAGGGCCAAATAGCATTCCAGTTCAGTTTTTTTGGTTAGTTCATTCCAATGTGACAAGTAATTATCTTTTAGTTTTCTAATGATCTCTCTCTCACACAAACACACACTTTTGCGTGAATATGCATGTGTGAAGAGTAGAAGACAAAATGTAGTTAGGCTCTAGACCTCACCTGTTGTAGTTGTGTCTTAAGGTGTAGGGTACATGTAGGCCTAATAGGTGTGTAATTTTAACAGGGACTCCATAGCAGGGATTACTTGGCCATCTAGTGGTACAAAATTAGAATAAATTGTGAAATGATACAGGAGAAAAAATATGCATATAATTTGATAGGCTACATACAGGTAATTGCCCCAAAAATGGACTTAACACTTGAATAAATGAGGGATACAAAATATATTGAAAGCAGGTGCTTTCACACAGGCGTGGTTCCTGAGTGAATTAAGCAATTAACATCGCATCATGCTTACTGCCCTGCAACACTATAGACATCGGGCGTCCAGAATTGCCAACAGCAATCAGATCAACTTCCAAATATTGTTTTACCAAGTAAAACGAGAGAGCGAGAGACAGAAAGGCTTTTGCTATGAGCTCATATGCCATCACCAGCAAGTGAGCTGTGCATCATTGGGTGAGTCAGTGAAACTAGAAAGCATTTTTTGGACTATAATTTTGAGTTGGATGACCTTTCAAAACGAATTTTCCCAGTCAGAACTTGTTTTTCCCCGATTTCTCAGTTGTCTTGAACACACTGAAGTCGGAGACTTTCACAACTCATAATTCCCAGGTTTTTTAAACGCAGCATTAAAAACGATTATGCCAAAGTCTCCGGTCGTGTAAAATGACGTAGAATTGCATGAAATGCTTTTATAAAAGGCTGTTAGGTGCCTCCTAAGAAGAGGTAGGTGCAGGAGTCAGGAGCAGGAGAGCAAGGAATTCCAGTTTGCACAGTCGTTTATTATAAGTCCCAACCCACCAACAACAGGCGGGAAAAATCACGAAACACACGGAGGAGAAACCTCTACTCCTAACACAGTACCAACGGTACAACGACTGTGAGGGGAAAAAACTCTGTGGCGCAAACACGCACCCCTAACAGAGCTAACACAGCAAAATAATCCCGCACAAAGACTAGCAGGCAGCGGAGGTTAATAAACCCACCGAAATTAACTAATCAGACACAGGTGATAACAACAACAGACAGACACAAATGAAAAGGAAAAATTGATCGGTGGCAGCTAGTAGGCCGGCGACGACGACCTCCGGAGCCACCTTCGGTGGAAGTCGTGACAAAGGCCCAACATTTCCCGGACACTAGGCCACAACATTTTCTTCCCATGTATGTAACTTCTGTAAGTGCCTCTACTCTACTGCTCTATGCCACTACGCAAATGTGATGATATGCATGCTTAGCTTTATTATAAAGGTAATTCTTTTCTATTGCATTCTGGTACCTCAGAATATGCATATAGACGGACTAAAAGTACATTTATATTGTAAAACTTCTGACAGCCAACTTTCTAACTCCATCCATAACTTTTGGACATTATAGCACTGCAGAAGGCAGTTCTAGCCACTACAATATTATTTAAAAACAGCAAGACAGTTGCATTATTAACTACTTGAGAATTTTCCCTGAGCATTAATTAACACTTGATATTTTTTTCTTTACCCAGATTTTATTGAGATTACATCGGAAGTTATCAATGGATTTCTATAATGTGTCGGTCTTGTATGATAACACCTCGCCGGTTGCAGTGAACTCATCTGAAGCTTCAACAGGTAAGCATTTATCATGATTTAAAATATTTTTACTGTAGGCTATTCAGTTTAGCAATTAAACAACCAGAGTGTAAAGGTCACTGCACTGGAGGACATTTTAGCGCGTTTTTAAAATGATTCATATCCTACAATGATTTCACATGATCTTATTATGGCACACATAATGTAGGCTATAATGAAAGCTACAGTCATCTTCTTTTTGTTTTCATTCGTTTTTCCTTGAAGACGTTAAATGGTTGGTTTCCTTCACTGCTCTGTGTAAAACTTGTTATTCAGAGGGAAATGAAAATCTGTCTAGCTTCCTGAAGGCACAGCTAGTGCCAACCTTTTCCTTTTTGAGTGACTTGTTTTTCGTCTGAATGGCTCACACTCTACCTTAATCTCAAAAGAACCATGAAAATTCCTGTGAACTTTTAGTCACCACACACATACAGTAGCAGCTATGTTATTGGGTTTTTGTCAATATAGCACATACCAAGGGCACTGAAATATATATTACTGGGTACTGAAAGATCTTCACAGGTTTGGTTTATGGATAGCCTTAGTCTACTATACTGTATATCAGGATTTATTACAATGTTCCTCTGCTTTGGCTGATACCAAAGTCCTGACTTCAGAGTCTGGAAAGTCTGTTTTGATGTTGTCGCCATGATGCGTTGATAATGAGGGGGTCTGTTTTCAAATCCAAACAGTGAGAGATCTCAACAAGACGCCTGATCCCTCGAGCTGATATGAATGTGGTATAGCAACACAGTGCCTTCAGAAAGTATTCAAAACACTTGACTTTTTCCACATTTTATTGTGTTACAAAGTGGGATTAAAATGGATTTAATTGTAATTTTTTTGTAAACAATCTACACAAAACACTGTAATGTAAATGTCACGAATCCCGCTTCCTGAGTCTGTTTTTGCCTGTGTTCTTTCCTGGAGTGTTTTTCCGTTGTCCTGGAACGCACCCTGTCTGGTTGCCGGGCGACGTAGCTAGTTGGCAGATCTCTGATTACCCGCACCTGTATCCCATCAGCTATCTGCACACCTGGTCCTGATCATCACCCCTCCACTTCATAAGCTCTGACCTGACATCCATTCCCTGCCGGATCGTTAGCCATGAACAGTATGTTGTGCCAGCGTATCAGCCTCCAGTTTGATAGTTTGTTTTGTTGTTTTGTACGTCTTGCTTGCCTTGAACTTACCTCCGTTTGTTCTGTCTACAGTCATTCACCYGGAACACTCACCCCATCCCTGCCTGGTCGTYGGTRGCTTCTGTTACTCCCTTGGATCTGCYTAYTCAMTYCCATCAACTCACCTCCGCTGCCCGCTACGCCACCTGGATCTTTCTACCTCTACGTTTAAACTTGTAAATAAATACTCACCTTCGTCCTACTCTCCTTGTCCTGGTCTGCTTCTGGGTTCTATTTTAGAAATCCGTGACAGTAAAAGTGGAAGAAAAACACAAGTATTCAACCCCCTAAGTCAATACATGTTAGAATCACCCTTGGCAGCAATTACAGCTGTGAGTCTTTCTGGGTAAGTCTCTAAGAGCCTTCCACACCTGGATTGTGTAAGATTTGCTCATTATTCTATTCAAAATTCTTCAAGCTCTGTATGGTTGTTGATCATTGCTAGACAACCATTTTCAGGTCTTGCCATAGATTTTCAAGCAGATTTAAGTCAGAACTGTAACTCGGCCCCTCATGAACATTTACTGTGTTCTTGGTAAGCAACTCTGGTATAGATTTGGCTTTGTGTTTTAGGTTATTGTCCTGCTGAAAGGTGGGTTCATCTCCCAGTGTCTGGTGGAAAGCAGACTGAATCAGGGTTTCCTCTAGGATTTTGCCTGTTCTAAGCTCTTAGTTTATTTTTTATCCTGAAAATCTCCCTAGTCCTTAACGAATACAAGCATACCCCATAACATGATGCAGCCACCACTGTGCTCGGAAATATGGAGAGCGGTACTCAGTAATCTGTTGTATTGGAATTGCCCCAAACATAACACTTTGTATTCAAGACAAGCCACATTTCTTGCAGTATTACTTTAGTGCCTTGTTGCAAACAGGATGCATGTTTTGGAATATTTTTTTAAAATTCTGTACAGGCTTCTTTATTTTCACTCTGTCAATTAGGTTAGTATTGTGGAGTAACTACAATGTTGATCCATCCTCAGTTTTCTCCTATCACAGCCAATAAACTCTAACCGTTTTAAAGTCACCATTGGCCTCATTGGGAAATCCCTGAGCGTTTTCTTTCCTCTCTGGCAACTGAGTTAGGAAGGAGGCCTTTATCTTTGTAGTGACTTGTCACACCATCCAAAGTTTAATTAATAACTTCACCATGCTCAAAGGGATACCCAATAGCTGCCATTCTTTGCGAGGCATTGGAAAACCTCCCTGTTTTTTGTGGTTGAATCTGTGTTTGAAATTCACGGCTCGACTGAGGGACCTTACAGATAATTTTATGTGTGGGGCATGGAGATGAGGTAGTCATTCAAAAATCGTGTTAAACACTTATCACACACACAGAGTGCAACTTACTATGTGACTTGTTAAGCACATTTTTATTTCTGCACTTATTTAGGCTTTAAAAAGGTTTTACTTATTGACTCAAGACATTTCAGCTTTAAATTTTTAATTAATTAGTAAACATTTCTAAAAACATAATTCCACTTTGACATCATGGGGTATTGTGTGTAGGCCAGTGACAACAAATCTCAATTTAATCCATTTCAAATTCAGGATGTAACACAACAAAATATGTAAAATGTCAAGAGGTGTGAATAGGGCTGTTCTGGTGACCGTATTACTGCCACACTGGCGGTCACGAGTCATGGAGACAGACACATTCCACGTGACCGTTTAGTCACGTAATTAGGCTTCGCCAAGCTCTGATGCTGCTGATGGTCATTAGTAGCCTACCAAACTTGCTAACTGCCTGGTACTCAGCACTCTATTGTCCCTCTAAACACTCTGACATAAATGCAAATGTGTTCGAAAATCGAATCAAACACTTCATGAGAGCTCATGTTGCGCAACATTTCTATAGGCTATGCAATTGGGGGAGTAAACAAAGTAATGGCCTCTATTAAAAAGAGGAGGATCCCATCAGGCTGGGTTTCTGTACAGCACTTGTGACATCGGCTGATGTATAAAGGGCTTTATAAATACATTTGATTGATTGACTGATTGATTGATCCGCTTTCTATAGGCTAGGCCTACTATATTTATTTCTGAACTTTCCTAATATTAAGCACATTGCTTATCTTTACAACAGGAGTATAGCCGACCTGGCTGGCATGAATATGAACCACAGGAAAAGCGTCCTCCATTCACTATTTAAATGCATAGAGGGGATGCCGCTGGGAAATGAGGCATTATCAAGTGCTTGTCAAATTGTGAATGAGAGACTGATGAAGTGTGTACAGCCTGCTCAAATTAAGCAGAGCTCATGCCTTTCAAGCAACTTTTTTCAAATCATCAAATCATTAGTCGCATCATGCAGCCTTACAATGTATAAAACATATAAACATATAGCCCAACGTTTGTAGAACAACTAAAATTACATGAATAACTCTAAATTAAGCATATAGGAGTACATATTTCTTTTTTAACCACTCAACACAGAATAGCCGCATGTGTGCACTCACTAAAATCGTTTGGTGAAAATATCCTTTCTATTTTATTCAGCTTTGTTCAATTGTATTCTTAATAATATAAAATAATGCCATGGAATTCTAAGCAAATCTCTCCTGCTAAATGTACTAGTGTAGCCCACAGCCATTTGGCATAGCCAGATCAGGACCAAACATAAGGACAACTATTCTGTTCTTCTGAAATAGACTACATTTTCTTCATATCATATTTCTTTAGACCTGTCTAAAATAAGTAATGGATTTATTGTGAAGATGTAGGCTGTATTACATGGATTTAGACTTTTTAAAATGTAGATGTTCCAAAGCCAGGAGATGTTAAATGTCTTTGTTCATCAATTACCATGACATCAACAGTTATTTGCTTAGCAATCACCGGCTGACGAAAATGTTGTGACCGCCACAGCCCTAGGTGTGAATACTTTCTGAAGGCACTGTATAAAGCTAGATCTCAACGCCCCAGGAAAAAGGTTTATATTTGAGAGAACAAATCAATGCTTCCTCCCCTCTAGACCAGTGAGTCACAGCTCTTCCTGGCTGTGTACAGTCTTAGAATTAGTAGTGACTCAAGGAACCCTGGAGTTCCTCAAGGAACCATTGCTAGTCAATGGTTCATATTTGCACCTTCGTTTTTTTGAGTTCTTGGAGGAACCTGTAAGGGTTCAATGTAGCTACTGGTTCCTGGAGGAACCATGGAGGTGTGGCTAAGTACTGGTGTGGCTTTAAGTTAGATCTATTTTCGGCCACCCGTTAGAGTAAATGTCATTCCTGTTCGTCTGTTCTGTTGTATTGTCGTCACATGTTAAAGTTGAACACTGACAGTTTTGTTGCTTCAATGAGGCTAACAGAGGTGTATGAGTTGCTCAAGAGCCTATGCAAATTCCAAAGTTGGAATAGTTACCACTTTATTTCTGTATGTAATCAGCAATGTTAATTTGAGAGATATTACATTTGAATATGTATACTTAACAAAAATATAAATGCAACATGCAACAAGTGAAAAGATTTATTGTCCTGCGCCCAGATATTTAAGTGATCATATAAGTTAATATAAATTCATTAGTCCCTAATATATGGATTTCACATGACTGGGCAGGGGTGCAGCCATGGGTGGGCCTGGAAGGGCATAGGCCCACTGGGGAGCCAGGCACAGCCAATCAGAATGAGTTGTTCCTCACAAAAGGGCTTTATTAGACAGAAATACTCCTCAGCACCTGTGTAATAATCATGCTGTTTAATCATCTTATTGATATGCCACACCGGTCAGGTAGATTAATTATATTGGCAAAGGAGAAATGCTCACTAACAGGGATGTAAACAAATTGGTGTATTTATGCATTTGTTCAAATGCACAGATCGCTTTATACACTACATGGCCAAAAGTATGTTGACACCCCTTGAAATGAGTGGATTTGTCTATTTCAGCCACACCCATTGCTGGCAGGTGTATAAAATCGACCACACAGCCATGCAATCTCCAAAGACAAACATTGGCAGTAGAAGAAAAAAGATGGCGACCGGCAAGTTCGGCATGGTGGCAGCACTTTTATTTTATTTGTTTGTTTTAAATGTTACTGGAAATAATTGCATCTGCTATTTAGATGAAAGAATAGTAAATTCTCAGCAACTTCTCAGTCATGCAAACACTTTTGATGGATCCAGCACTTCGGATTTGGAAGGAATGTTATATACCAAACTTTCATAGGACCTTGGCACAAACCAAAACGATCATCAAAATCCAGTCTGAAATCGCAAATGAATGGTGGAGATCTTATAATAACTCTATGCCTTGTCTTATCGGGTGATATCCACCAATGCCCTGGACCTCACTTTATCACGAACCCCATCAAACGGCCTATGCACCCATGCTCCTCTTGCGAACGGTGGATAAAGAGTAACAGTAAAGCTTTGGAATATTTGGAATGCGCGCAGTGGATTCATTTAAAATGCAGCGACTCTAGCTTTGGACATGGGGTCAATGAAGCTTACCGTTGCTGTCGGTGTGCTGTACCCATGGGGTGTGTGAGCACTGAAGGTGGAGTGGGACCGGAGGACTTACCGAGGGTGGAGAGTGCACCGGAGGAGGGGGGTCCACAGCGGAGCGGAGGCAACCAGAGGCGAGTGACGGAGGACATGGTGGTGAGGACGATGGAGTGGCACCTGGGGAGGGGTGCTCCATGGCGACAGAGAGGCCACCAGAGGCAGGGCAGTGGGAAGGTGGGAGGCGAGTTACAAGTGGATCGGGAATTCAATGAGGCCTTTGGGAAGAAGGGCTTACATTTTGTGCACTTAAACGTCAGAAGCCTACTACCGAAGATCGATGAGATACGCCTGTTGGTTTGCAAATCAGAGGTGGGTGTCTTATGTTTTACTGAGACATGGTTGGATTCATCTGTTTGTGACTCAGAAATTGAGAGGTAATTACTCTGTTGTCAGGAAGGATCGGAATCGGAACGGTGGGGGAATATGTGTGTTTGTAAGATCAGACATTGCTTTTAACGTCAGATCATATTTAAACGCTGATCTGGAGATTGTCTGGCTGGTTATCTGCATTCCCAAAACCAAGCCGATTTTGTTGGGGGTGTGTTATAGGTCGCCCAAGCAGAATGCATTCTATGAAGGTCTTGAAATTGTGTCGTCAAACTGTAATGATTCCCTGTTGAAGGAAATCATTTTGTTAGGGGATTTCAATACTGATGTCTGCAAAAAGAATAGCCCAACCCACAATGTATTTATGCACTTTTGTAGATCACTTGCTCTGACCCAAATTATAAAAGATCCCACCAGGATATGTGAAACAGTGCAAAGTACGATTGACTTAATATTGGTGTCTGATAAATCTAAAATATCGCAGAGTGGAGTAATAGTATATGGAATCAGTGATCATTTTATTACATTTTGCACAAGGAGGATTTTTAAAGATATATTCAAGTGTCACAAAACTGTTAGAATCAGAGGACTCAAAAAATACTGTGTAGAAAAGTTTAGGGAGGAAGTGGGTAAAATTGACTGGTCACCTGTGCTAGATAGTGTAGGGGTAGACAGTGCCTGGGAAGCCTTTATTAAATGTAGGTTCCTTGATGTGGTGAATGTGATGGCTCCCATTAGACGGGTCAGGGTAAAGCAGAGATCTAGCCCTTGGTTTAATCATGAGATTCTAGAATCTATCCAAGCAAGGAATAAGGCCTTTAAGAAATGTAAGAACTCTCAAGAGCAGCATGATTTTGTCCTATATAAACATCACAGAAATGAAGCACAGAGCAGGATGGATGAAGCTAAGAGGGGTTACTTTGCTGAGAAAATAATTGAAAACAAAAATGACCCTAAAAAGCTTTGGAAATAATTTAAGGAACTAGGCTGTAGTAGTACTACCAAAAACAAACTAAACAGTATTGGACTGAACATCAAAGGGGAGATGGTATATGAAAAGGCAGAGGTTGCCAATGAATTCAACTCTTTTTTTTTTTACTTCTGTTGCCAGCAAGCTGGTTAGCAAGCTGCCCACCAGTTCTGGTTTGTATGGAAGCAACCAAGTCAAGAAGTATYATGTAGAGTTAGGGGTTCAGCCAAACTCTTTTTCTTTTGCAAAGGTAGCAACAGCCAACATAGTCAGTATGCTGGCAGAGCTTAAATCCTCCAAAGCCACAGGCCTGGATAATATTCCTGCAAGGTTTCTAATAAATTCTGCTGAGCAAATTGGCCCTTGTATTACACATATTGTTAATCTCTCTCTTGAACAAGGCACCTTTCCCAGGGACATGAAACAAGTTAAAGTTATACCTCTGTATAAGAAGGGGATAAAGTCTGACCCTGGGAATTATAGGCCTGTATCTATCCTCTGTGTAACATCAAAGTTCCTGGAGAGAATTGTACATGAGCAAATGTATGAATATGTTAACACACAGGGTCTAATGTATGATTTTCAGTCGGGTTTTAGAAAAACATACTCCACTGATTCATGTCTACTTTACTTGACTGACTTCATCAGGAACGAGATTGATGAGGGAAATCTGTGTGGAATGGTACTGCTTGACCTACAGAAGGCCTTTGATACAGTTAACCACTGTCTTCTAATCTCCAAACTGGAGGCACTGGGGTTAAGCAGTATCCCTCTAGGCTGGGTAAAGTCCTATTTATCAGGAAGGGAGCAAGTAGTAGAGGTTGATGGTTCACTGTCTCAGGCAAAACCAATGAGTTGTGGCGTTCCGCAGGGGAGCGTGCTTGGGCCTCTGCTGTTTTTATTGTATATTATTGATATGAAAGATGCTTGTTCTTGCTGTCTTTTTCTTTATGCGGATGACTCTACACTTCTGGTGTCTCACAAAACTATGTTGGAGAGCATACTTAGCACAGAGCTTACTAACATTAGAAAATGGCTTGGAGATAATACGTTATCTCTGCACTTAGGGAAAACTGAAGCAATTATTTTTGGAACCAGACCTAAATTGTGTGGGTTGTCTGAAATCAGAGTGGAGTTAGGGGGTGAGGTGCTGACTACTAAAACCTCTGTTAGCTACTTGGGATGTATCCTTGATGGAAGCTTGGGAGGTGTGAGCATGGCCAATAAGGTGCTAGGGAAGGTTAATGCCAGGATTAAGTTTATGGCTAGAAAGTCCAAGCTGCTTGATAAGGACTCCTATGAAAGTGCTAGCTACTGCCCTCATTCAATGCCATTTTGACTATGCTAGTACTTCCTGGTTTGGGGGCTTATCTAAACTTATGAAGGGGAAGCTCTAGATAGCCCAGAATAAGTTGATCGGGGTAGTTTTGAAGGTGAGTCCACGTACTCACATAGGCAGGAGCTGCTTTCAGGAACTAAACTGGCTGCCTGTTGAGGCTAGGGTGTCCCAGATTAGACTAGGTTTGGTTTACAGGAGTATTTATGGTCCTGCGCCCAGATATTTAAGTGATTACTTTCCTCTTGTTAGGGATGCACACAATCACAGCACCAGATCAGGTGTGGCTGATGTGTGCTTATACAGGTTCAGGAGTAATGCTGGGAAAGGTACTTTCTTGTATACTGGAGCCTAAGAATGGAATTAGTTGCCTCTCCCTGTAAAAACAATGTCCTCTCTGGACAGCTTTAAAAATAAAGTTAAAATATGTTTGATGTCCTCTGTGGCCATATGAATAACCCGTATGATGTAACTGGAATGATGAGATAGATGTTCTTCATTTATGTTTTTGTTGTATTATTTCACTGCCATACTGTGTTCGATCTTGTATAGCCATCTTGTCTCGAGGACCACAATGGAAATAAGTCCCAGACTTTATTGTGTGTTATCCTCGATGATTTTATTCATGTGCATGTATGGCTTTTAAATTTTATGTGTGCTTGTTTTTTAAAATGGTCTTATTAATAAACTAAACTAAAATGGCCTTTACGGAAGAGCTCAATGACCTTCAACGTGGCACAGTCATAGCATGCCACCTTTCCAACAAGTCAGTTCATCACATTTCTGCCCTGCTAGAGCTGCTCAACAGTAAGTGCTGTTATTGTGAAATGGAAATGTCTAGGAGCAAAAACGTCTCAGCTTCAAAGTGGTAGGCCACACAAGCTCACAGAACGGGACCGCTGAGTGCTGAATCGTAGCGCATAAAAATTGTCTGTCCTCGGTTGCAACACTCACTACCGAGTTCCAAACTAAGGCTCGCTGCCATTGGACTCTGTAGCGGTGGAAACACTCATTTATCCTGGGATATAAACATTTGGTTGTTATTTTACCTGAAATGCACAAGGTCCTCTACTCCAACAATTAATCCTCAGATAAAAGGGTAAAAGTTTGTTTTCTAGTAATCTCTCCTCCTTCAGGCTTCTTCTTCTTCTTTGGACTTTATATGGCTGTTGGCAACCAACTTTAAGGTGCATTGCTACTACCGACTGGACTGGAGTGTGGACCTCAGTTAATCTTTCAATCATCCACGTGGGTAAATGCTCCTAAAAACCAATGAGGAGATAGGAGAGGAGAGACTTAAGCTTCACAAATAGAACCAAGTTCTATTTTAACGCCTAGAGCAGACGCTCGTTGACGGGTGCGAGCAGTGTGGGTGCAATGATTGAATAACATGTATGTGTACATTTATTTTGCAACTCTCACGCACGCGAGGCGAACGGTGTGGTCAGCATGTAAGAGTGTACCACCTGGGTCGCGGCAGCCAGGCTATGTAAATTGATACTTGACAGTTCTGGTTTATGGATATATGACACATCATACCGGTATTTTAATAACATTCTCCTCTGCTGCTCTTGGGTCATGATGCCTACTACAACAACGCCATCTTGCCCACCATATTCGGCATCATCTGTTTCCTGGGCATTATGGGTAACTGCATGTTCATCTACACCATCCTGAAGAAGACCAATTGCCGCGCCAAGCAGACCGTCCCTGACATCTTCAATCTGTCCATCGTCGACCTCCTCTTCCTCGTCGGTATGCCCTTCCTCATACACCAGTTGATGGGCAACGGCTCGTGGTGCTTCTGCGCCACTATGTGCACAGTCATCACCGCGCTGGACTCCAACAGCCAGATCGTGAGCACCTACATCCTACATCCATGACTCTGGACCGCTACCTGGCCACGGTCCACCCCATCCGCTTCAACTATGTTCGGACGCCGGGCGTGGCAACCGCGGTTATCGTTCTAGTATGGATGCTGTCGTTGCTGACCATCATCCCGGTGTGGATGTACGCGGGCCTCATGCCTCTGCCTGGCGACCTGATGTCTGCCGACATCTACTGGTTCACTCTCTAACAGTTTGTCTTGGCTTTCGCTCTCTGCCGCTTCTCATCATCTGCGTAGTCTTTTTCAAGATCCTCAAGCACATGGCCACCAGCGTGGCCCCCTTTCCCCCCAGAAGCCTGAGGGTGCGCACCAAGAAAGTAACCCGTATGGCGGTGGCCATCTGCCTGGCTTTCTTCACCTGCTGGGCCCCTTACTACATCCTCCAGCTGGTTCACGTGGGAGTCCAGAAACCCAGCCCAGCCTTCTCCTATGCCTACAACATAGCCATTAGCATGGGCTACGTTAACAGCTGCATCAACCCGTTCCTCTACATTGTGTTGAGTGAGACCTTCAAGAGGCAGCTCATCGTGGCCATGCGGCCGGTCCACAGGAAGTTCCGGGTCAACCCCACCAGCACCACGGAGGGTAGTGTTAGTCTGAGATTGACCACTGACAGACCCCAGCAGGATCGGAGCTCCAGGGAGCTGCTGCCTGCCAATATGGCCGACCACTGAGGCCTGTTGCATGACCATTTTTGTTTTGTTGAGCCTTTATTGAACAAGACCTCTTTACCGAGGGAGACCTGGTGTGGCCAGTGGAAGAGGGTATGAGATCAGTGTACAAGAACGGTGCATGAGGACAATCTATGGACCAATGTATAGGAAGAACTGTGTATTTCATCACTGAATTTGAACAGTGTACAGGCAGGAACAGTGTATTGAATCAATGTATGGACCCCTGTACAGGGTAGGGTTGCAAACATCCGGTAACTTTCCAAAAATCCCCTGGTTTTACAGAAAGTCCGGTCGAAAGATTCCCTGAATCAGGAAGTAATAAGCAAGAAAATCAAAAATGGTCCAACCAGGATTTCTATAAAACCTTGAAATTTTGGGAAAGTTTCCAGATTTCTGCATCCCTAGTTTTTGCAACCCTAGTACACAGTCTGTGACATTGTATGGGATCAATGACGTATGTCTACATGGGAACAGTTAATGGATCGATCAGAGTAGAAGAATACTATCATTCAATAGGTGAGTAGGATCAGGCTGAGCCTGAGAGGAGATGTTTAACATAGTCAGGATGAGATTATTGAGTACCGGCCAACACATGGTTCTCAGTATAGTAAACATAGGTACTGAAACATAAGGATATTCAAAAAATGATTTGCTAATGATATTCAGTGGATAATGTAAAAGTGTGAGAGTCAAGATGGTTCATAGCTAAATGTACGAATCAATGAATAAATACATACACAGTCATAAATTACCAGCATGATTATGAATAGTTTGATATTGTATCAGGCATTGTATTCCAATTCTTCAGGGAAGGCAGGTTTTACCACAATCCTTTATTGTAGTTTTGGTTTGTCAATCTAGCTAATGTATGTTTAATTTCATTTCAATGTACAATGTTCACATACCACTTATATTGTACAGTATGTTCAGTACCTAGTACCTACACTGCAATTGCATCATAAATGCATGTTTCACCTTTTTTTATCCATGCTGTACATTTGTACATTGTCTAAGAAGTCATCATGTATGACCATTTGGTGTGGATGTTTTGTAAATATATATATATATATATACTGTATGTTTTGGTGTATTTGTACAGAAACATTGTTTTTCATGTGTTTCAGAGTTTTTTAAATTTATTCGCATTTTAATGTAAATACCATTTACAGATTGTTCATAATTAAAATAAATATGGTTCAAACTCACACTTCTCATCACAGTATAGAGACAGGCAATACCAACTATAATTTGATGCATAACCAGTGCAATCCTCATACTAATCATACATCTGCTTAATTAATTATGCAATGCCAATGAAATTAGGCATCGCGGATTCTCCCATCTGAATTTATTTGATAAACTGTTAGGCTTTGTTTAGCTTCGACACTTCAAATCTCACTTTGAATCTTAATCTGATTCCTCTCCCTTTTTACAGATTTGTCTTTTTGGAAACTACAGTTGGAGATTTACACTGAGTATACCAAACATTAGGAACACCTTCCTAATATTGAGCCTCAATTCGTCAGGGCATTGAAAGTGTTCCACAGGGTGTTGAAAGTGTTCCACAGGGATGCTGGCCCATGTTGACTCCAGTGCTTCCCACAGCTGTGTCAAGTTGTCTGGATGTCCTTTGGGTGGTGGACCATTCTTGACACACACAGGAAACAACCCAGCAGCGTTGCAGTTCTTGATTCAAACCGGTGCACCAGCCACCTACTACCATACCCGGTTCAAAGGCACTTAAATCTTTTGTCTTGCCCATTCACCATCTAAATGGCACACATTCACAATCCATGTCTCAATTGCCTCACGGCTTAGAAATCCTTCTTTAACCTGTCTCCTCCCCTTCATCTACACTGATTGAAGTGGATTTAACAAGTGACATCAGTAAGGGATCATAGCTTTCACCTGGATTAATCTGGTCAGTCTATGTCATGGAAAGAGCAGGTGTCCTTAATGTTTTGTATACTCAGTATTTTTTATAAAATACATTTATTAAAGCAGAAAATGGGTGACAAAACAGGCAGTCCATGGTATTGTTTTGGAAAAACATGTCACATTGAACTGTAACTTACAGAATATTTTTGAAAGATCATCACATTAGAGAAGTCTGCTGTATAGCCGATTGTGAAAGACTCAGCATTTGTACCGTTCTTGGTACAAAACTTGTTTTGTTTAAAATATCAATAGATCTTTTCAAAGTGAACAATTGCTTTGAGCTCAAAGGTGACATTCTTTCACTGTAAATTATTTCATTGTGCTTGAAGGGTAAAAGTGGGTGTATTGAAAGTGTATTGAATCCACAAGATGTTTGGGTCGATCTTGCTATGTCAAAGTTAATTAAAGTATGTTAAACTTGATGGTTGTGCTCTGACAAAGAACCTTGCTTGAAAACGTTGCCCTTAAGTAGGCCTAACAATACATCTCATTAAATGGAATTATTGCTGTTGCCATTCTGAACCTTCTTTTAAGATGTCAGTTCAAGTTAATTGGGTGTTTATTAGTAATGCAATATGGTAAACTTATCAGGTTTTAGGTAAGACCCAAATACAGACTGTGTTGAAGTAACAATGTTTATTACAGCAACAGGGGCAGGCAAACGACAGGTCAAGGCAGGCAGGGGTCGATAATCTAGAGTGGTGAGGCAACGGTACATGACGGCAGGCAGGCTCAGGATCAGGGGCAGGCAGAGTGGTCAGGCAGGCGGGCTCAGAGTCAGGACAGACAAGGGTCAAAACCAGGAAGGCGAGAAAAAGAGGGACTGGGGAAAAGCAGGAGCTGAGACAAAATGCTGGTTAACTTGACGAACTGACAACAGACAAACAGAGAACACAGGTATAAGTACCCAGGGGATAATGGGGAAGATGGGAGACACCTGGAGGGGGGTTGAGGCAAGCACAAGGACAGGTGTAACATCAGGGCGTGACAACTTGAATATGGAAATTCATATCTTGACATTTTATGTAGACTGGGAACTGACAGTAGCTATGGATACTCCTTTCTGAGAACCTTGTATTATGGTTATTCTTGTCAAGTAATATCTCGCCATAGCAACCATCTGTCTCTCATGGCAACATTCTAAAATTATCCGCCAAAATTGTTGCAACCCCTATTACTAGCCTGTTCAACCTCTCTTTCGTATCGTTTGAGATCCCCAAAGATTTGAAAGCTGCCGCAGTCATCCCCCTCTTCAAAGGGGGAGACACTCTTGACCCAAACTGCTACAGACCTATATCTATCCTACCCTGCCTTTCTAAGGTCTTCGAAAGCCAAGTTAACAAACAGATCACCGACCATTTCGAATCCCACCGTACCTTCTCCGCTATGCAATCTGGTTTCCGAGCTGGTCATGGGTGCAAGGTCTTAAACGATATCATAACCGCCATCGATAAGAGACATTACTGTGCAGCTGTATTCATCGACCTGGCCAAGGCTTTCGACTCTGTCAATCACCACATTCTTATCGGCAGACTCAACAGCCTTGGTTTCTCAAATGACTGCCTCGTCTGGTTCACCAACTACTTCTCACACAGAGTTCAGTGTGTCAAATCGGAGGGCCTGTTGTCTGGACCTCTGGCAGTCTCTATGGGGTTGCCACAGGGTTCAATTCTCAGGCCGACTCTTTTCTTTGTATACATCAATGATGTCGCTCTTGCTGCTGGTGATTCTCTGATCCACCTCTACGCAGACGACACCATTCTGTATACTTCTGGCCCTTCTTTGGACACTGTGTTAACTAACCTCCAGACGAGCTTCAATGCAATACAACTCTCCTTTCGTGGCCTCCAACTGCTCTTAAATGCAAGTAAAACTAAGTGCATCCTCTTCAACCGATCGCTGCCCACACCTGCCCGCCCGTCCAGCATCACTACTTTGGACGGTTCTGACTTAGAATATGTGGACAACTACAAATACCTAGGTGTCTGGTTAGACTGTAAATTCTCCTTTCAGACTCACATTAAACATCTCCAATCCAAAATTAAATCTAGAATCGGCTTCCAATTTCACAACAAAGCATCCTTCACTCATGCTGCCAAACATACCCTCGTAAAACTGACTATCCTACCGATCCTTGACTTCGGCGATGTCATTTACAAAATATCCTCCAACACTCTACTCAGCAAATTGAATGTAGTCTATCACAGTGCCATCCATTTTTGTCACCAAAGCCCCATATACTACCTACCACTGCGACCTGTATGCTCTCGTTTGCTGGCCCTCGTCACCAAACCCACTGTCTCCAAGTCATCTATAAGTCTTTGCTAGGTAAAGCCCCGCCTTATCTCAGCTCACTGGTCACCATAGCAGCACCCACCCGTAGCACGCACTCCAGCAGGTATATTCCAATTCCTCCTTTGGCCGCCTTTCCTTCCAGTTCTCTGCTGTCAATGACTGGAACGAACTGCAAAAATCACTGAAGCTGGAGACTCATATTTCCCTCACTAACTTTAAGCACCAGCTGTCAGAACAGCTCACAGATCACTGCACCTGTAAATAGCCCATCCAACTACCTCATCCCCATACTGTTATTTATTTTATTAATTTTTTCTCCTTTGCACCCCAGAATCTCTACTTGCACACTCATCTTCTGCACATCTATCACTCCAGTGTTTAATTGCTATATTGTAATTATTTCGCCACTATGGCTTGTTTATTGCCATACCTCCCTTATCCTACCTCATTTGCACACACTGTATATAGACTTTTTCTATTGTATTATTGACTGTATGTTTGTTTATTCCATGTGTAACTCTGTGTTGTTGATTGTGTTGGAATCGGGACCTAACATTGGATAGTAAGTGATTTATCAAGCTTTCGGAGGACGCTCACATCCAGCGCTCTCAGTGTGTTTTCCTCTTTCTCATCATCTCTAGCCGAAATCACTCCATTCCTTCTACTTTGCCTGAAGCAATCGAGTCTACCAAATAACCACATTCTCTGCCGGCTCAAGATGGGCAATCGAGACAGTGTGCCTAGTTCACTCTCGAGGAGTGAAGCTCGCGGATAGTTGTCAGATTTTGCGTCTATGGGTCATGTGTGAGAGATATACCGTCCATCAGCGACTTGATACCCTTACCATATTCTCAGCCAACAGCAACTAAGTTGTTCTTTGTTTTTTAAGCTGCGCATATTATATAGCAAATTAGGCTCAAAAGCTAAAGAAAACTTATCCACTAATACTAGAAAAGGCTTTATTAAATAGTCTAGTCACGAGAAATAGTGTATATTTTCAACTGGGCACCTTCGAACATGTTAGTTTTCCAGAACACCCCGCTTCTCTACTTTTCTTTCCAACATATTTGTTATTTTTGTATAAAGCTGTATGTTCATGACAAATTGATGAAATTAAAATATTGTACTAGATTCTCTTCTTACCACTCGGTCTTTATAAAGTTAGACACAACATCATGCATCACAAAAAATGTACGGCTCAGATAGATAGTCACAATAAAACTAGATTAATTTTTCATATGTTCTTTCCTTCTCCATACACTTGTTACTAATTTATAAATTAGAAGTATTAACTTGAGAACCCACGTATGGACGGCAGATACAGTTATTAATGACAGCTGATCAGACGAGGACGAATTGTCCTTAAAGCGATTCGATCTCCTTCTTGGGAAATTTGCTACTCGCATGTTTGACGAGAGGGAGAAAAATCCAAACCTCGTATTCTTGGTGGAGTTTTTTTTATATCTATTGACACTTTATTTAACCAGGATACGTTCTAGTTGGAACTAATTCTCATGTTTACACCGCGACCTGGCCAAGATAAAGGCAAAGCAGTGCAAT
>NW_019942758.1:145764-156234 GCF_002910315.2 Salvelinus sp. IW2-2015 | reverse complement strand
GATTTTTAAGTAATTAATTTGCATTTTATTGCATGACATAAGTATTTGATACATCAGAAAAGCAGAACTTAATATTTGGTACAGAAACCTTAGTTTGCAATTACAGAGATCATACGTTTCCTGTAGTTCTTGACCAGGTTTGCACACACTGCAGCAGGGATTTGGCCCACTCCTCCATACAGACCTTCTCCAGATCCTTCAGGTTTCGGGGCTGTCGCTGGGCAATACAGACTTTCGGCTCCCTCCAAAGATTTTCTATTGGGTTCAGGTCTGGAGCTGGCTAGGCCACTGACCTTGAGCAGATCATCTCTCTTGATACAATGTGATTTTCTGGATTTTTGTTTTAGATTCCGTCTCTCACAGTTGAAGTGTACCTATGATAAAAATGACAGACCTCTACATGCTTTGTAAGTAGGAAAACCTGCAAAATCATCAGTGTATCAAATACTTGTTCTCCCCACTGTATGTCAAGATGGAAGTCCATTACCTGAGTAAAAGCTTTCTAAATTATTACATTACATTTACAAGAGTTTTCAGTGTGAATTTTATAAAGGCTTTGTGGAGGACGGCTCTCAAAGGGATCATCAGGTCCCATCAATGAGGGATCATAGCTTTCCCCTGAATTCAGCTGGTCCGTCTATGTCATGGGTGCTGGTCAAAAGTAATGCACTATATAGGGATGAAGGTGCCATTTGTGATGCAACCAGTCTGTGTTCCTTCCTTCCTTCCTTCCTTCATTTACCTTCTGCCTTTGTTGCTGGGCAGAAACTCTTCATTACAGCCTTTGTTTCAGTGAGGAGTTTGGAAAGAGGATCACTATGGTTCGCTGGGCTTTGACAAATGGACTGATCAGCGTGCGCACATTGCAGAATAGAGTTCTCACAGGCAGGCTGAGTTTGGAATGGACAAATGCTTAATAGGAAGAGAGGGAAGCAGCTGATGATGAGTCATCAATAAACACCAGTTGCAGTTCCTGTGTTGATTGATTTTAGAGACCCTCATGTTGCGATGTTATTGATTGTACAGAGCCTAGTAGAGAGAGCCTATAGCAAGTTTTCCCATCTGAAGGCAACTATTAGATGAGGTAAGAGTTGTGTGTGTGCAACCACATACTGTGCCTTGCAAAAGTATTCACCCCCTTGGTGTTTTTACTATTTTGTTGCATTACAACCTGTAATTTAAATAGATATTTATTTGGATTTCATGTTATGGACATACACAAAATAGTCCAAATTAGTGAAGTGAAATTAAAAAAATTACTTGTTTCAAAAAACTCTAAAAAAATTTAAATGGAAAAGTGGTGCGTGCATATGTATTCACCCCCTTTGCTATGAAGCCCCTAAATAAGATCTGGTGCAACCAATTACCTTCAGAAGTCACATAATTAATTAAATAAAGTCCACCTGTGTGCAATCTAAGTATCACATGATCTGTCACATGATCTCAGTATATATATACATCTGTTCTGAAAGGCCCCAGAGTCTGCAACACCACTAAGCAAGCGGCACCACCAAGCAAGCGGCACCATGAAGACCAAGGAGCTCTCCAAACAGATTTTTTTTAAAGGAGTGGGGCAGTCCCATTCCTTTTGTATTTGTTTATGTTTATTGGATAGGATAGAGTCAGAGAAGAAGCGTGGAAGGAAAGAGTGTGCTGAAATAGCAGTGGGCTAGATTCAAACCCATGCTGGCAGCAGTGTGTTCCAGGGACAGCTTAGTCCACCCTAGGCCACTCCAATACCATTTTAACCCAGAAACTTGAAGGTGACAATGGAAAAAAGGAAAAAGAACAAGATAGACCTCCAAGCGCAGGAGTGTGGGTAGCAGGTGGAATATAAAAGGTTTGAGAAGCATTTTTCTTGGGAACTGTTCCCTTGTCCAGCTATTTTCAAACTTCAAGTGCTGTACAGATATACATCAATATTATATTGTCTCTATCTATATATTGTTTTGCCATTTTTGGTCAATTATGTTCCATGATAGCCCTGCCTCCTTCATGTCCACATAAAAATAATAATAATAATTAGTCACTGCACCTCTTGGAGAGAATTAGATTTGATTTGATTTGAGAAGGTCTCTTATTGGCTGAAGAGATTTTGGTTGATTTTCATCCCCATCATGAGAGAAATCAATAAAGTGACAAACTACTTTAGCGTAACGGACAATTGCTTTGCTACGATGTCTCAATGTGCTCCATTGACAGGATATCCGGTCACGTTGCCAGCACTTACATAGATTGAATAAGTTAAGCCTTTGTAACCTCACACAATAATCAGACAATAAAGAACCCAAGTCATGTCCACTGATGTCATTGGACTTCTTAAGTTCTATATGTTGTGTATAGAGACAGAGATAAATACAATATTGTGACTCAGTGAAAGTGTGAATACTAATGTGATTACTAGGAGTGAACACTTAAAATAATTCCTTAGAGATGATTCATTATGCATTTCCGCGCCCCATGGTCACGCAAACAGGAAGGAACTTCGGTCAGACTTAAACCAATTAACAACTTATAAAGGCTTAATTGAGCTTTCATTATGTCTTCATAAGCACTACATAGATGGATCACCAATTATTTATAAGCAGACACATACTACATTAAAGGAGTGTAGTAAATCCTTTTATCTGGCCTTTGCCAAAAGTAGCGTAACCCCTTAAATAGCATAACATTTACTTAATGAATTATTTCTGAAGGATCTACAGCATATAGCCCTTATGAAGGGTTTATGAAGGGTTTATGAAGGGTTTATGAAGGCTTCAGTAAACCACAAAGGTTACTTACAAGCTCAATCCTCTCAACAACTCAAATGTTTTGGGGGTTGGATACTTGGTCAGACTACCTCGTCTTTTGATTGACAAGCAGCTCCATCAAAATAGAACACAGCCATAAAGCAGGGCCTGCTAACTTAACCCGTGTGTTTATAATGGGTTTTCAAAGAGAGAGCATCTTGTATTGAGTGTGACTCCTGGAGGTTATCATGCAGGGGTGCATCATTACATCCTGTTCCCAGATCCGTCTGTGCTGTCTTGTCAATAGTTGTCAATGTTGTCAAGACAGTACAAACAGATCTGGGACCAGGCTAGAGTATGTTTATGGATGAAATGAATGGGGTCCTAGTGTCATGTTGTCTTCACAGAGAGAGGTCACCGTATGGGATCAATGTGTGATCTGATCAACTGATGTTCTTATATAACTGGCACCTCAGGGAGCATAGCCTATATAGCTAGAGAGAGGTGTGTGTGTGTGTGTGTGTGTGTGTGTGTGTGTGTGTGTGTGTGTGTGTGTGTGTGTGTGTGGTGTGTGTGTGTGTGTGTGTGTGTGTGTGTGTGTGTGTGTGTGTGTGTGTGTGTGTGTGTGTGTGTGTGTGTGTGTGTATGTGTGTGTGTGGGACAGTACATACAGATTGTTGAGTCTCAAGGGGAAAACGAAGACTAAGAAATACATGAATATGACTGAATATGGCTTCTTAATCCATCCAGTTTATGTACACACAATGCGTTAGATCTCAAACGGTTTCTCAATATCAATCACGCACAGTATGTGTGTAACGATTCTCGTTGGTGGAAGGAAAGGAGGACCAAGGTGCAGCGTGGTACGTGTTCATTTTAATAAACAAAATAAACTGAACACTGAATTGACAAAAAATAATAAAGAGCGAGAACGAAAACGAAACAGTTCTGCAAGCAATACGCACAAACAGAAAACAATCACCCACAACACACAATGGAAAACAGGCTACCTAAGTATAGCTCCCAATCAGAGACAACGATAGACAGCTGCCTCTGATTGGGAACCACACCAGGCCAAACACAGAAATAGACAACCTAGACATACAACATAGAATGTCCACCCACATCACACCCTGACCAAACAAAACATAGAAACATACAAAGCAATCTATGGTCAGTGCGTGACAATGTGCTATGTTCAAAGAACTTGCGTGTTTATTTATTGAATATGGTATACTCTCTCTAGTTTGCAACTGACATGGATAAAGTGTTGTTTAAAAAAAAAAGATGTATGTTGTTTTTCTATGCAGATGAAAAACATGCAATTATTCCCAAGCATAAAGTTTGTTTCTGGTTATAATTAGGGAGTATATATTCTGGGTTGCATTGACAAATGCTGTGTACTTATGTTTCTAGACAAAATAAAACAGACGGTAAATTCATACTGGAAATATGTTTATGAATAAATAACATTTAATAGGGTCTTCAAATAATTAATTTCCTTAAAAAATACTCAGAAATCAAACAAAGTTATGTTTTTACATTAGTGGGCTGAAATGAAAACGTGCTTGGCATTTGGAGAGAAAATAAATTCAAATGTAGGGTTCTCAAAGGCCTCAGGCACTAAAGGAGCCTTCAGAAGCCAACCCAGCGCAGAGCAGACACACTACAGGAGAGAGAGAACACACACATGACCTCTCTCTGGAGGGTATCATCTTTATTGAAGTGTACATTCTGAGAATGGCAGGTCAGTCAATTTAATACTGCATGGGTGGGAGGTGTGTGTGTGTGTCTGTGTGATGAGCGTACCTCACAGTCACACAGATCTGAAGTCCTGATTCAGCTGCAACATCAATTGCGGTACTTGATGTCTCAGCATGCCCCAGGAACTATTCAGTATTAAATGACTCTGTGTGTGATATGATGATATACAGAAAAAACAATGAATAGTACTGATTCTATTAATCTTGTCAATAGGGGGCGCTATTTTCACTTTGGAAAAAATCGTGCCCAATTTAAACGGCCTCGTACTCTATTCTAGATCATACAATATGCATATTATTATTACTATTGGATAGAAAACTCTCTCAAGTTTCTAAAACTGTTTGAATTATATCTGTGAGTAAAACAGAACTCATTTGGCAGCAAACTTCCAGACAGGAAGTGAAAATTCTGAAAATGGGGCTCTGTTTCAGGGCCTGCCTATTCAACTGGCTTATATTTATCGATATACATGCACTTCATACGCCTTCCACTAGATGTCAACAGGCAGTGGAAGGTGGAATGGGGTGTCTAGCTTGATCTGAGGTCGAACAAGMGCTKTTGGAGTGGCAGGTCAGGAATTTCCTTTCTCTACCWAGGMGCRCGAAGCACCTCSATATTGTCTTCTGATAAGCGTTCGGTTTACACGGCGAATATCTCCGGCTCTGATTTTATTTGATACATGTGATAATAACATCGTAAAGTATGTTTTTTCAACTGAGTTTTATCAGATTATTCAACGTTTATTGGGACTTTTGGAGTTTTCCGTTCTTTGCGTCGAGAGAGAATGGGAACGTCATCAACATTGGCTAGCATTGTGGCGCGAATTCGACAGAAGAAAATGACATTCTAAAACCAAACAACGATTTATTCTGGACCAAGGACTCCTTGTACAAGATTCTGATGGAAGCTCAGCAAAAGTAAGAACAATTTATGATGTTATTTCGTATTTCTGTGGAAAATGTTGATTCCTATTCTCTGCCGTTTTGGCGAGCGCTGTCTCGCAATAACGCAAGCTGTTTGTTATGGTAAAGTTATTTTTTTTAAATCTAACACGGCGGTTGCATTAAGAACCAGTGTATCTTTCATTTGCCATACAACAAGTATTTTTATGTAAAGTTTATGAGTTCTTTGGTCAGATTAGGTGAGTGTCCAAAATATCTTTGGAGATTCTGGTGAATCGATGCTTCGTATTCACAATGTATAATCAGGATTTGTAGCTCTAAATATGCACATTTTCGAACAAAACATAAGTGTATTGTGTAACCTGATGTTATAAGACTGTCATCTGATGAATTTGTTCAAGGTTAGTGATTCATTTTATCTCTCTTTTGTCGGTTTTGTGCAAGCTATTTTTGCGGGGAGTAAATTGCGTTGTGTTTGGCTACTGTAGTGAGCTAATAGAAATATATATTGTGTTTTCGCTGTAAAACACTTAAAAAATCGGAAATATTGGCTGGATTCACAAGATGTTTATCTTTCATTTGCTGTACACCATGTATTTTTCATAAATGTTTTATGATGAGTATTTAGGTATTTCACGTTGCTCTCTGTAATTATTCTGGCTGCTTCGGTGCTATTTGTGATGGTAGCTGCAATGTAAAACTATGATTTATACCTCAAATATGCACATTTTTCGAACAAAACATAAATGTATTGTATAACATGTTATAAGACTGTCATCTGATGAAGTTGTTTCCTGGTTAGTGACTAATTATATCTCTATTTTGTCGGTTTTGTGAAAGCTACCTATGCGGTGGAAACATGGTGAAAATATGCGGTTGTGTGTTTGGCTATTGTGGTTAGCTAATAGAAATACATATTGTGTTTTCGCTGTAAAACATTTTAAAAATCGGAAATGATGGCTGGAATCACAAGATGTTTATCTTTCATTTGCTGTATTGGACTTGTGATTTCATGGAAATTATATTATATGATATCCCTGTCCCGTTAGGCTAGGCTATGCTAGTCAGCTATTTTGATGAGGAGGATCCCGGATCCGGGATGGATATTAAGTATCCATTTTTATTAAGTTTCCTTTAAACGACGTCATCACCTGAAGCCTGGAGGCGCTCGCTGAGAGTTGGATTAAGAGAAAAGCCCCATAGTCATTAAAACCCCATAGTTATTAAAGCTCCATAGTCATTAAAACCCCATAGTCATTAAAGCTCCATAGTCATTAAAGCTCCATAGTCATTAAAGCTCCATAGTCATTAAAGCACCATAGTTATTAAAGCTCCATAGTCATTAAAGCACCATAGTCATTAAAGCTCCATAGTCATTAAAGCTCCATAGTTATTAAAGCTCCATAGTTATTAAAGCACCATAGTGGGCTGATTTTCTTTCCACTTTGATGTTTAATTGAGCAAACAAGAGTGGCTATTAACGGGCATCAGAAGTAATTATATTATTACATTAGCCACCTAGGGACTGAAGATGAGCCATCCTCATTTAAAAATCGGAAAGGTTACCCAGAACTCAAGAACTTGAAGTGAACCCTTAGAATGAGGGTAATATGGAAAGTACAGCATTGCGAGTTAATGACAACGTCAACTCAAATAAACCCAATGTCCCAGTGGCCTCATTGGCGAAGCTTAAGATGCTGTTCCTTCTCGTTTCCAAGAACAGGGTAATGTTCTGTCCATTGTGTCTATTATCTGTGTTCTGTATAGTGGTCATTATCTCATTTAATCCCATTCATCCTACTGAGTCTGACAGTCCACTCTCCAGACCAGAACGCAGCCATAAATCAAGCCAACATGATCACATACAAGAACACACTGTGTGCATCCCAAATTACACCCTATTCCCTTTATACTGCACTACATAGGGAATAGGATGCCATTTGGGACGTCTCCTCACATTGGTCAAAAATCACTGCCACAGAAAACAGATAAAACTCGCTGTAACCGCTCAATGTCGTCAATGCAAGGCAGGAGGCGTGTGTTCTTTCAGACGTAGTCATTAGAATTGAATGCATCAGATGTATCAATGAGACTACAATAGAGAGAGCCTGTTAATTCAAGTCTAAATGGGTGCCATCTTTGTGAAGACGCCATAGGATACCTTTATCCTATTCCTTCATCCCTTCTCCTTTAGTCCACACACTGTGGATCTCTGTCTCACTGTGACTAAAGATAACAAGCCACATCTGTACATGTCTATAAATGGCTCCGAGCCATACTTGTCTGTTTCTCCATAGGAACTAAGGAGCTAATTGTATCGGCATCTCTACTCACCCTCAGGTGTCAGGGCAACGGAGTGTTGAATGTTCTACCTGACGGCGCACCATGTATCCCATGATTCACTGGTATGAAATCAAATGGAAGGTTAATATACCCAATTGTATTTATACACAATTACATTTCTCAAGATGTACATTAAGCATAAATTAAATTAAGACAGACTAATATGAATTTGTCTGGTCTCATTGCCTTCAATCTATGACTCAGGGCAGGTTTACTACCAAATAGAATTAGAATGTGATGAACGTTGGAACTAAACCCGATATGATCAAACGATATAATCTGCACTCAACCACTAGACACAACCATACCAACTGCAATAGTGCCATCTACTGAGCAATTATTGCCAACCATGTGAAACTGACTTGTCTAATTGACCTAAATACTGGCATTAGGGTGATGAACGTATGATGCATCATAGTGATCAAGTGAATGACAGAATGTCCCATAAAAGCCCCACTCTCTATGTGCATCCAAAACGACACCCTGTTAGGCTCTGGTCAGAGTATTGCACTATATAGGGATAATGAGCACATCCCTTCCAAGAAAAAACTGGATGGGAAATAGCTTTGATTAACAGGCTGATCTTATTACCAATAAGATAAAAGCCTCTTGCTCTAACACTGTTGATGTATAAAGTACTAGAGACCAATTCGAATTGAAGGCAGTCAATTCAGAAAGTAAACTTAATTTAAAAAAAACTGCATCTATTTTCAATGACTTCTCAATAAACTGAGTAGTAGAAGCTATTTATTTCAAAAGTGTTTCCATTTAATGTATTTTTTAAATCACCTCCTGAATTGAATGCCTTCAGTTCGAAATGAGCCCAGCCCTGAAGTGCAACAATGTGAACCTTTCAAAGAAATACTGGCATGGTAGTTGGGAGAGATGTTGATGTTTATATGTGTGCTTTATGTAGACGCTTGAAGAGTATAAAGACAGCTCCAACAATGGTACCAGCACCATACAATACCCATGTATACTATACTATTCACTGAGTGTACAAAACATTAAGAACACTAAGCAATAAGGCCTGAGGGGGTGTTGTTTATTTACATTTAAGTCATTTAGCAGACGCTCTTATCCAGAGCATATCCCTTGTTTATGGTCATTATTGCCATTAAAAACTGGTTGCCAACGTAATTAGACCAGTAAAAAGTAATGTTTTGTCATACCCGTGGTATACGGTCTGATATACCACGGCTGTCAGACAATCAACATTCGGGGCTCGAACCACTCCGTTTATAATATACAATACAATACACATGCAGCCAAGTGAGTGAATACATAATAACTGCACACAAGCCCAATTGTGATAAACAATGTGTTTTATTTACAGTATAAAAAAAATGTAATTGGATATCATTACAGAGACATATTAGGCAGATACAAACCCTTGTTGTAGTTTTACAGTAATAGTTTTACAGTAATAGCATATCCCTTGTCGTACTCTTGTGCATAGAAGAACAGTACACACCACAGTTGTAGCCTACACTTGTGCATCAGCCTTAACCTCATAGCCCCGCGATTTATACAAGGCTATACTACATCATGTCTCCCTTTATACATACATTATATAGAGCAATGTGTAGTCATTTATTTACAAAACCTTTATAAAATGTAGAAAAGTTGCATATAAAACATCTTTATCCCACATTTCACAAAAGAATTGGGGAAAAAAATCCTTAATTTATAGTCTTCATTTTAAATACAAGTGCTCGTTTTGGTACAAGTAAACCTTGTGGTAGGTACATAGTGTCCTCATCTAGAACAAAATAAATAAACCAAATGTCAATGAACAATACAGACTTTGTGTCCCATCCAAACGCTCCTACTCCCACAGCAGACATAATATGTTAGTTTCTGTGACATACAGTATAACTACAATGGTTAATATGGCACTATTTTGACATATTTTCATGTTGTCTACAGATAAGACATGCTGTCTATCACCAAGCATAGCTCTGTCACAGAAAAGACCTACGGGCAACAGTGAAGTTTTAAGACGGTTGACTGGGAAGTACTGTAGCAACTCAAACTCAACACCTCTCTGTCCCCCAGGAATTCAAGCTGCAAAGACAAATGACAAATGTCACAATTCAGGATTGTAATAGTATCATTTATTTGTGAACTATTTATTTAACATAAAACTGATGTGATCCTCCATCTTCCCAACAGAGTCAATAGTGACTGGTGAGTTTGATACTGTAAAAAATTGCTCCAGGATAATACCAATGCTTTGGCTTGGTCCACTAATTATTGTGAGTGAAAACTGGCTATACTAACAAAGGTAAAATTTGTTAAAGACATCAGCTGAAAACTGCCCATTAGGATTTGGTACCTTATTATTATCCATGCTTGACGTACCAATGACAAGCTGTTGAAGTGCTGCCTACAATGCTTCCTTCAACTTACACTTCAGCAGTATATTCTATGTGCAAAACATGGACACGACGTGACCAGACATTCATTCAATCTTTATTGCTTAGAACTGTGCCTGAGTGGCACAGACAGGCGCTAAGTGTGATGAGTTAATTAGTGTCATGGACTAACTGGTGTGGGGTGTTGAAGTGTTTTTCTCACCCCCTATGATAAAGTGCGGCACTGCTAGGTCCATTAAAAGTATCAACTGAAAGCTACATATACTGTAGCTGTACATATACTGTAGCTGTACATATACTGTAGCTGTACATATACTGTAGCTGTACATATACTGTAGCTGTACATATACT
>NW_019942758.1:137683-144932 GCF_002910315.2 Salvelinus sp. IW2-2015 | reverse complement strand
GGCCGGGGGGGCAAAGAGCTCATCACGGTTGATAAATAACATGTTTGTACATTCAGGGGTTCTGACCAGTGCTTCTACTGTCTACTGTAGTGGACAGTCTGATATTCAAATAAATGACCTTACTGTTACAGTGACCTTACTGTTACAGTCCCTTACCTTAGTGCATGATCCTTCATAGAAACTGCATAGTAATGCAATCAATCGACACCGCTTGCCTCTCTAATACAGTACCACATAGACCTACATACCAGACTGTCAAGTATCAGCATCAGTAAGTCAATTAAATTACCTACCGGTAGCAAGAATAGATCAATCTGAGGTCATTTTTTATTCATTTAAAACACAGTAATTGCATTAGAATCATAAAACCAGACTTTAGTACTAAAAATGTCAAATTTCCATTTAAATGTACTTGAATTTATAATAATCGATCGTGTGGTCAAACTGCATATTTTTATGAGCTGAAGAATAAAGGGGGACGTGTTGCGTAGGCCAAGTTATATTGTCAGGAGGGAATCTTTCTTACTGCATGAAAGGGAGAGTTCGGTACCATTGGCAWTGTAGAAAGTGCAATATCATAACCTTCATTTGCAATGTGTGAATCTATATAGCAGCYAGTTTGCAGTGCAAGCAGCACGTACAACCAGTTAAATCATTCATACTTCAATCTAGGAGGAAATCACCTATTAAAGCTCTGATGTATACTTCCAATGTTCAATGTTCTTGTCCAAATCATCTAGAGCGTGTAGACATAATAACAAAACGTATTGTCAGGACACTGTCATAACATTCCTTTAGGTGCCACCATTGGACAAACCGATCGAGGAAGATAAAGTGATGAATGCCATTCATTTACTATGATTTTAAGACACGAGTGTAGATCATGTGTGCGTGTGCATGCCTGTGTGTGTGTGTGCATGTATGTGAGTGTGAATACAACAAATGTGCTTCCGGTGATGACCAGGTGTCCACAAACACATTGGTTTAAATCTGCATATCAGTTACTGAGGCACTTGTTAAGTCACAATCTTTTTTTACAAATAAAAAATAAATAAAAACAAAACTGGAATAAGAAAATATTCATTCTGATATGATATTTTGTTTATGTTAGCAGGCGTACTTCATGTGTCACCTTTCCTAAATGTTCTCATTGGCCCTGTGACTGGCTCTTTCACTGACGCTATACCCCTCCACAACACCGGAGGGAGCCACCTTGTATTGTATACACATGCTTGTGCTCTGTGTGTACCTACAGGAGTATCCTTCCAGCTGAGCTCCATTGCTTTGATCAGGGTCAGATTGATTAGTGCACAAAGTCACCGTAGCAAAATGTAGTAAATGTTTTGCAATGGAAAACAAAAACAAACATTTCTTACTGGACAAATGAAGCTAGTCCCTCCCTGTTTCAGTCCATTTTCTTCTGTTTGGTACCTAGTGAAAACAACCCTGGTGTGTGTGTTCCAGGGAGTGTGTGTCAGCTAAAAGCTGGACTCGGGGACCGCCCTCTTGCGTCCCAGTGAGTTGGTACTATAGCGAGTCTTCTGCAGGGTACCGTAGGAGGGCTTCTCGGCTGTGAGGCTGCGAGGGGGCGGAGCCACGCCATGGGACAGCCCTTTACGGTGTAAAGAGGCGGTCCTTCGCATGCTAGATTCCTCCTTGCTGGGGATGTTGGATGAGCTCTGAGAGCGTTTGATATCGGCAGCAGCGGCGCGTCTGGCTTTACCGTTGGGTAGCTCGTCTCCGAGACGATTGGCWCCCCCGTTGCGGGGGGCTCCRTTGGATTTCSCCTCYCCCGTCTTCGTGGCCCCKCCTGGGGCTCCACTGGACAGGGACAGCCGRGAGGTGCTGGACCCGCYGACGTCGCCAACTTTTCCAGAGTCGSACTTGCGAGAAGATGACRACTCCTTGTCCTTCTTCTTGAAGTTGCTCTTGAAGAAAGACAGMAGCCCCTCGTGGCTCTTGGAGGCCTCCTCTACCTTCTCACCYTTCCTKSTCTTTTCTCCCTCGGGTGGTRCCAGAYRGTCCCYTGGTGGTGGGYCCTGGWGGCCCTTGGCCCCTCTCCTCAGGGTGCCTTCCCAGTCTCTGTCCCTGAGGCTGTGGGTGCTGGAGCTGGACTGGACGCCTGCACTAGACCCCCTCCTAGACGGGGCCTCTTGGGGCTTTCCCTGGTCCTTCTCCTTACTCTTCTTGGTACTCCTCCTGGTCAGAGTGTTAGTACTACTACTACTGCCCATCCTACCCTCGTCCCTCTGGTCTCTCTGATCCCCCTGGTCTCTCTGCTGCTGCTGGGACCCTTTGCTACTTCGTCTCAGACTCCCTGTCTTGTCTGTGACTGGTCTTCTCTGGCCCTCTGGCATCTGCAGAGACTCTGGTTGTCCCATGCAGTTCAGGCTGCTTCCCACACTGGGGGAGCTGATGGCAGGACCCTTCTGCCTCTCAGAGCCCGTCATTAAATTGACTATAGAGTCCTTGGTGCAGCGAGGTCTTCTTCCAGACTCTAGGTACTCCACCAGTTCCACAGGGGCAGGGGTGGGGATGGGAGCAGGGGCGGCCTCGGCTGCAGTTTTTTGGCGGTCCTTGGAGCCGAACGACCAGCGTAGCGGGAGGACCTTGTTCAGTGTCTCTTTGTTCTTAGTGGGGGTCCTCATGCTGACGCTACGACCCTGGATTCCCCGTACAAACGGCCTGGTCTCAAAACCACCTGGGGGTGAAAGAGACTTTACCATAGTGTCTCTGACATTTAAAGCTAGACCAACTTTCATTTTCAAACCCATTTTTATTAAATTGCAAATAACAAGCACAGTGATGAATATTAGCTTTTTTCCCGGCAACATTAAACAGTTGAAGTTGGAAGTTTACATACACCTCAGCCAAATACATTTAATCTCAGTTTTTCACAATTCCTGACATTTAATCCTAGTAAAAAGTCCCTGTTTTAGGTCAGTTAGGATCACCACTTTATTTTAAGAATGTGAAATGTCAGAATAATAGAAGAGAGAATGATTTACTTCAGCTTTTATTTCTGTCATCACATTCCCAGTGGGTCAGAAGTTTACATACTCAATTAGTACTTGGTAGCATTGCCTTTAAATTATTTAACTTGGGTCAAACGTTTTGGGTTGCCTTCCACAAGCTTCCCACAATAAGTTGGGTGAATTTTGCCCCATTTCGCCTGACAGAGCTGGTGTAACTGAGGCAGGTTTGTAGGACTCCTTGTTCACACACGCTTTTTCAGTTCTGCCCACAAATTTTCTATAGGATTGAGGTCAGGGCTTTGTGACGGCCACTCTAATACCTTGACTTGTCCTTAAGCCATTTTGCCACAACTTTGGAAGTATGCTTGGGGTCAAAGTATGCTTGACCCCAATCATTGTCCATTTGGAAGACCCATTTGCGACCAAGCTTTAACTTCCTGACTGATATCTTGAGATGTTGCTTCAATATATCCACATAATTTTCCTTCCTCATGAAGCCATCTATTTTGTGAAGGGCACCAGTCCCTCCTGCAGCAAAGCACCCCCACAACATGATGCTGCCACCCCCCGTGCTTCACGGTTGGGATGGTGTTCTTCGGCTTGCAAGCTTCCCCCTTTTCCTCCAAACATAACGATGGTCATTATGGCCAAACAGTTCTATTTCTGTTTCATCAGACCAGAGGACATTTCTCCAAAAAGTACAATCTTTGTCCCCATGTGCAGTTGCAAACTGTAGTCTGGCTTTTTTATGGCGGTTTTGGAGCAGTGGCCTCTTCCTTGCTGAGCAGCCTTTCAGGTTATGTCGATATAGGACTCGTTTTACTGTGGATATAGATACTTTTGTGCCTGTTTCCTCCAGCATCTTCACAAGGTCCTTTGCTGTTGTTCTGTGATTGATTTGCACTTTTCACACCAAGAGTACGTTAATTCTCTAAGGAGACAGAACGCGTCTCCTTCCTGAGCGGTATGAACGCTGCGTGGTCCCATGGTGTTTATAAACTTGCGTACGATTGTTTGTACAGATGAACTTGTAGATACCTCAGGCATGATGGAAATTGCTCCCAAGGATGAACCAGACTTTGTTGGAGGTCTACAGAGTTTTTTTTTCTGAGGTCTTTGGCTGAATTCTTTTGATTTTCCCCATTGATGTCAGCAAAGAGGCACTGAGTTTGAAGGTATAGGTCCTTGAAATACATCCACATTGTACACCTCAATTGAACTAAATGAATGTCAATTAGCCTATCAGAAGCTTCTAAAGCCCATGACATCATTTTCCTGGAATTTCACAAGCTTTTACAAGCAGGCACAGTCAACTTAGTGTATGTAAACTTCTGACCCACTGGAATTGTGATACAGTGAATTATAAGTGAAATAATCTGTCTGTAAACAATTGTTGGAAAAATGACGTGTCATTCCAAAGTAGATGTCCAAACCGACTTGCCAAAACTATAGATTGTTCACAAGACATTTGTGGAGTGGTTGAAAAACAAGTTTTAATGACTCCAACCTAAGTATATGTAAACTTCTGACTTCAACTGTATGTAGGCATGGACTGTGCATGTATAGGAAGAGATTACGTAAATGCACATCCACAGTTAGAGTAGAATGTGTTTAGCTAAACATTAAAGAGGTGATGCACTCTATGCTCACGTGTGGTGTATTAGCAACAACATGGAATAATAATAACCACTGATTAGATTTAGCTTTTCCAGATGCTGAACGTGCTTTTAATAGGGGAGAGTGGGGTAAGTTGAGCCAAAGGGGTAAGTTGAGCCACCCTTGTTTCTAGGAAACCATACACAATAATCATTTGACCAAATATTTAGGAAAAGGTCATCCTTTTCTGGAGTCTGTGAAGGAAGAAACCACATGGAAAAAGTGGTAAGCAAGTTAGGTCCAATTTTTTCTTTTCTTCACAAAGTCAAATTAATGTATTGTGTATTTTTATGATTTTTATGATGATGTCTAAACCAAAGTAGATCATTTTAAGATTGTTCTATATATCAGTCGGGGTCTCTATAAGCTTCAATATGAGGTCCTAAACCTAGCACTAAAGTGTATCCTTGTAGCTGTGTGGGCTAATATAGTCAAAATGTTTGCCATGGGGTAAGTTGAGCAAATGTATGTGTTTTCTTCACAGGTGTAATGCAAGGCATTATTGCTGGGATAACAGGGCCTCAACAGTTTCCCGTGTGTGTCAAGAATGGTCCACCACCCAAAGTACATCCAGCCAACTTGACACAACTGTGGGAAGCATTGGAGTCAACATGGGCCAGTGTTCCTGTGGAACGCTTTCGACACCTTGTAGGGTCCATGCCATGACGAATTGAGGGCAAAAGGGGGGAACTCAATATTAGGAAGGTGTTCCTAATGTTTTGTATACTCAGTGTATGTAAATATCTTTGTTAGAAAGAATAGTATATTTCCCTTGACGGAGTGATGTTGAATGTAAACACTCAACTTACCCCACTCTCCCCTACTGTAGTAACGGGGAAACTCACCACCACCACCCATCACCCTTCCACCACCAATGGAATGAAGACCTACGGTTTTCTTTTTACCTTTCTTTGGTTTACCATGCATCTCATGTTTCCCAGGCCCCTCACCTTCCTCCTCTCTGGGCGGGTCATCAAGGAAGACCGGGGATTCTGGGGAGTCGGGGACAGAGGAGGGGCAGGTGGTGGAGGAGCGGGACACCAAACTACCCCTCTTACTGTCCCCATTCAGACGGACCAGCCAGTGGTCCGACATGGAGGAACTGGTGGAGCCTACAAAGGGGAGAGAGACGTTTCTGTGACTATGGGCACTGGACCAGAAAGACACCTACACATGTCAGTTCCATTCCAGTCAATACAGAAAACACACAGAAAAACTACACAGATAATTCCTATATACTATACAGCATTTAGCAATAGAAATATCAGGTTTTGCTGGTTCAGGTAGTTGAGCATGGTGCTTGGAACACCATATATTGCAGACGTGAGTGAACCCTGCAGTTATGAGTTAACCTTTAGTGGATAAAGGCTGAATGATCTTGTATCTAAGACTATCTCTGTACGGAGTACAGCTGTAATGGAATTGAACCCTGAGTGAACTCTCTCCTGTGATGTGTGTGTGTGTCCATGCCTGTGTGTGTGTGTGTGTGTGTGTGGTACACTACCCACCTCTGATTGAGCTGCTGGCGGACCAGGGGGGAATGACGTTACGTCTCTGGTAGAACAGTATGTAGGCCCCCCTGGTACACACCTCCTCCTCAGGCACCAGGTCCACACTGCTGTCGTCATAGCTGTACCACTGACCGTCCACTGAGTTCCTGCAGTACGCTGCAAAACGCACACAGAACTGTAGAGACAGGCTGCACCACAATCCTTATGTCCTGGGTATAGTCATGTAAGTTGATGTGACCACTATAGAGGAGGGCACTGTACTGTTATGCATGTCCTATGTATCATCATTATTTGGCAGTAGGCATCTCTCTCACTAACAATATTCTCTCCTCACTTCTCGATCAACAGCCCCATACATACAACGCCCGTCAGTATGCCTCTCTCATCAACATCACGTCTCCTACATCAACGGTATATCAATGGCCAACCAGTACCTGTGTAATGTCCGCCGTGCATCCCACCATGGTGGTTACACACTGCATAGAGGTCATAGAGGAAGTCAGGAGGCAGGGCCATGTCTGGGTGACTAATATGATGACTGCTGTCTTCAGGCTGTTTCCATGTGGGGGGCCAGGGTCCCAGGTCCCCCAGGTTCCTCATGCTCTGGGACCTCTTCACCACGTGGGGGGCCATGTCCAACCCGGCCAGGGGGAAGCGCACCTGGGTGGACAGCTTGTTGCGCCGCTCGCCCACCTGATTCATTGAATTTTTCAAAAGACCAGTAATGCCGTTTAATAAACTATCAAAGGTTAACACAATAAATGGTGTGTTCCATTGTGGTCCTTTAAGGAAGAATAGACAGGCAAGGGAAGAATGGCAATCCGCTACATGTGATTGGCTCCAGTTACCTGTCGGAAGCGTTTGAGGTGGAGGATGAGGATGTCGGGGAGGGTCCACAGGGACATCTTCACCATGCCCTGCTGGAGCTGCTTACAGTGGGGACACTTCCATGCGTCGTCTGGGGCCAGCTGGAGAGATAAAATGCACGGTCAGTTGGGACAAACATTCCGTTTGTCCAAAGCCATATAAATATACACAGGGAGTGGAAATATGAGAGAGAGAGAGAGAAAAGGAGAGAGAGAGAGAAAAGGAGAGAGAGAGAGAAAA
>NW_019942758.1:119349-134349 GCF_002910315.2 Salvelinus sp. IW2-2015 | reverse complement strand
GTTTTTGTCTCTCTGTCATGGAAGAGATTAAAATAGAGTTACAGAGATGGGGAGAGAGACAGAGTATGATGTCACTGTTATTCTTTTGCCTGGATAAAAATGCTAATCGCACAAAAGGAAATCAAGGAAGACAACCTAGTTCCCCCCCCCCTCTGAATTCCAATTGTGTTGACTGTATTTTCAGTACAGGATGACCGTGTCAAGAGGCACTTGTGTCAACATTCTTTACATTGGATCTTTGTCATGTACTCGGACTTGGAACTCAGCCTCAATACACTCAGACAACAATGCACTCTGATTCAAAGCAATGGCATTTCCAATGGCACTTTCACACAATGGCCATGCCTGTGTCTCATCCCTTGTCCGTCACACGCCATTCTAATTCCCTTGAGAACAGTCCTACTTCTCAAACCTCCCCCTCCTCTTCACCTTTCCCTGCAGATCAATACCACTTCATTTTATAATACCAGACCTCCTAATACCCCGAAGGAGCGGTTGAAATTATCACCAGGGGAAAGAGCGAGAGCGAGAGAGAGAGAGAGAGAGACGTACACATGCATGCACACACTCCCAGAGAGGGTGGTGGGTGGTAGGAAGCCTGTCGAGCCCTTTCTCGGTGCCCTTGACCTTTCCTCGTGCCCTTTTCCAGTGCCCAAGGGCCWCATCTTTGACCTTCAGAGGATCACTCATTCATAGGAGAGCGAAGCTCAGAACCCTTGAAGAGTGTCTGATGATGACACCATGCCCCCCTGCTGTACAGAGCTGTCCACCTACTCAGTCCTCAGCCAACCAGCTACTTGTCAGTCAGCTGCTATTCTCTCTGTCACTCTGTCTCTCTCTCCTCCTGTCTGTATACTTGATCTGAGGAGAAAGTCTCCTGTCTCCCTGTCTGTCTGTGTTTGTGGCTCACCTTCCCCTCTGCCTCTAGCAGAATACCTACCTGACCACACACATCCCCAATCTGGTTCTTTCCTAAAGACTCTTTCTCTTTAATCGAATCTTGTTCATATACCTGAAAGTGTTGCCTCAGGCTATGTACTGTTTCTAARGAACATCATGTTCGACATTGGCCAGGGAAAATTCTATGAAATAACTTCCATATGACATGTTTGTAAAGCCAACGCTGTACAGAAGTCAAAACCCCAAGTCTCCTTGCATGCCCGTTTATGAAAAATGAGTTGGTGCAATTACATTGTAAGGGGAATACAGTAATGCTGTGTTATGATGAAAATATATATATATTTTTTTTAAATATAAAGACCAGACAGGACGGCTCCTCTCTAGCTTAAGGGAAGAACACAATTGAAATAATAACGGTACCGTGTTTTTGTTTATAACCACATTGTAATTCAAGGACTTTGAGAACTGAATAGCCATGCTCTTGAGTGAGATGAATTGCCAGAACAAAGGATAACGGATAGTCAGATAGGATACCACTTATTCATTCTGGTCAATTCAACTCAAAGCTGATTCAGATCAAGACGATTTTCTGATCTCTCTATGCATCTCTGTATATAATGGGCAGACGGTTTAACATTCGATGACACATCTTCTCTTGCAATTGCTGATGAGAGAGGGTCACACAGACGACCCCTCTTCCCCGAACTCACCCACCCCAAGACAAGTGTACTTTTACCGAGCGTCTGACCCCATGTCCCACCTCCTCAATAGAACTACTGCACTATACTGTCACATCGCAACAACAGCACAGCTTTAGATGGAGCTCCCTGTGGCTCCTACGACAGTTGAACCCACTCTACAGGAGGGAGAATAAAGGCTCTTGTCTTATCTTCACTGCTTCCTCTACCTTTTTACAGTAAGACCCTCATGGCTCATTGGCTTCTCAAAGGCACTGTTTGCACAGAATAGGCAAGTGTTCAGAGATACCATGATTTACCATTTTATGTCTGACAGTGGCTGTTCAGTAGACTGGAAAAGTTACTCAATGACAGGCATTTTAGTGGGCTTTATGTACGAACAGTACCTTAGTTCAGGTATTTTAGACTGACTGACAGAGATAGAGAGAGAGAAAGAGTGAGAGAAAGAGTGAGAGAAAGAGAGCGAGAGAAAGAGAGAGCGATACAGTGTGAGTACGAGAGAGAGAGGGAGAAAGAGAGAGGGAGAAAGAGAGTGTGAGTGTGTGAGAGAGAGAGAGAGAGAAAGATGAAAGAGAGAGAGAAAGAGCGAGAGAGAGATGGATAATGCAGGCGCTGGTGGTCTTACCTGTCCACGGCAGGGTGGAAGAGAGGGCGTCCATCTTGTGGGGACAGGTAGCTGTAGGAGGCAGACCCTCCCACCACTCTGATCTTGAACAGCGACAATGCATTCTGCAGGGAAACACAGACATTCAACGAGATAAGTGAGACACGGGATAAGACGAGAAGAGGTAAGATAAGACGCCATGAGATAAGACGAGACGAGGTAAGACGACACGAGACGAGATATCGTACATTTGCAGTGAAACTGGCTATGAATCTGAAAGCTGCTTGGTCACCACAATAGAGGTGGTCGGAAATGTTCAAACTGTTTCTATCATACAAGTGAATTGTAATACTGTAAGAACACTGCGGGAGCAAGCAGTACGGTATCTTTCTTTGGCTAAAATAAAAATGGATCACAAACGGACATCGGTTCCACTCATAACAACAGCATTGTTAGCAGTGTCTCTGGCTCCACAGCTCCACCCTTGACTGAACCAAGGTGCATTAGGAGATGAATTAGACAAGAGGGGCTAAGTTATTAGAAGGTAGAGAGGAGAATCACGTTGCAAATTAAACCTAATGGTCTCATTTGGAATGAAGGCCGCTGGAGAATAGAGCCGCAGCCAAGCATACAGAGAAATAAATGAGTATTCTCGTTCCCAAACGGCAACCTTTCCCGACACAGGGCTACTACTAGAGCATAGTGCTCTGGTCAAAAGTAGTGCACTGTGTAGGGAATAGGGTGTCATTTGGGATGCAACCTAGTTAATAAGACCGTAACCACCAAATGAAAACGGCAAGAAGTATTTTGTTTGGGGAGTGGACCATACATATGTGGTTGTGAGGTTACCTTTCGTGAAGACCATAATGAACAACTCTGCGTTGATGAGCAATTAGGCTGAGTTTATAAGTGAGTTTGAGGAAGTTTGAGGGAAGTTTGGAACTCGAGGGAACTTCTTTGGATGAGGGAGAGTGGGAGTGAAAGTGAGTGGAGGTGTGTGTGTGTGTGTGTGTGTGGTTGCGCATGTTGAAGAATAGATAACACCTGTAATTAATGCCTGTGAAGATTTCATGTCATACCACTGTCTTTCTGGAGGATATCTGTAATACGTTTCATCTGTCTGGATTAGGGACAAATCAAGCGGGATTAAATATTTAAACCGACAAAGCCTTGAGGAGAGAATATCCGTATCTTCTTTTCAGCAAATGTTTGTGTATTTGTTGGGTACAGACAAAATGATCAAAAAACACAGCTCGCGAGAACAACAAACTGTATGGTGCAGAAAATACACCAAGCCTGGATGACTTTAAGATCCTGAAGGCCATAAAGGCCATAAAGATCATCAAGGACAACAACCACCCGAGCCACTGCCTGTTCACCCCGCTATCATCCAGAAGGCGAGGTCAGTACAAGGTGCATCAAAGCAGGGACCGAGAGACTGGAAAACAGCTCTATCTCAAGGCCATCAGACTGCTAAACAGCCACCACTAACATTTAGTGGCCGCTGCCAACATACTGACTCAACTCCAGCCACTTTAATAATGGGAATTGATGGAAATTATGAAAAATGTATCACTAGCCACTTTAAACAATGCCACGTAATATAATGTTTACATACCCTACATTACTCATCTCATATGTATATACTGTACTCTATATCATCTACTGCATCTTGCCATCTTTATGTATACATGTATCACTAGCCACTTTAAACTATGCCACTTTATGTTTACATACCCTACATTACTCATCTCATATTATAGGACTGTACACTATACCATCTACTGCATCTTGCCTATGCCGTTCTGTACCATCACTCATTCATATATCTTTATGAACATATTCTTTATCCCTTTACACTTGTGTGTATAAGGTAGTAGTTGTGGAATTGTTAGGTTAGATTACTTGTTGGTTATTACTGCATTGTCGGAACTAGAAGCACAAGCATTTCGCTACACTCGCATTAACATCTGCTAACCATGTGTATGTGACAAATAACATTTGATTTGATTTGGTCAAAATCACAGGTCTGTGTCTAAAATGACACCCTATTCCCTATATAGTGCACTACTTCTGAACTACTTCTATATAGTGCACAACACACATAGGATCTTTTTCAAAGAGACACATCCTCTCTGAGCCTCAAAGTAATATGTCTTGTACATTCTGATCTGTCTTGTAGATTTGATCTAACAGTTATCGGCATACTGCAATCAAATCAGATTGCATTTGTCACATGCGCTGAACACAACAGGTGTAGACCATACAGTGAAATGCTTACTTACGAGCCCCTAACCAACAATGCAGTTTCCCCAAAAAATATGAATAAGAAAAAAAAGTAACAAGTAATTAAAGAGCAGCAGTAATATAACAATAGCGAGACTATATACAAGGTGTACCGATACAGAATCAATGTGCGGTGGCATCGGTTAGCCGAGGTAATTGAGGTAATATGTACATGTAAGTAGTTATTAAAGTGACAATGCATAGATAATAACAGAGAGTAGGGGGGAGGGGCAATGCAAATAGTCTGGGTAGCCATTTGATTAGATGTTCAGAAGTCTTATGGCTTGRKGGTAGAAGCTGTTTAGAAGCCTCTTGGACCTAGACTTGGCGCTCCGGTACCACTTGCCGTACGGTAGCAGAGAGAACAGTTTATGACTAGGCCTTCCTCTGACAACGCCTGGTATAGAGGTCCTGGGTGGCACGAAGCTTGGCCTTAGTGATGTACTGGGCCGTACGCACTACCGTCTGTAGTGCCTTGCGGTCGGAGGCCGAGCAGTTGCCATACCAGGCAGTGATGCAACCAGTCAGGATGCTCTCAATGGTGCAGCTGTAGAACATTTTGAGGATCTGGGGTCCCATGCCAAATCTTTTCAGTCTCCTGAGGGGGAATAGGTTTTGTCGTGCCCTCTTCACAACTGTCTTGGTGTGCTTGGACCATGTTAGTTTGTTGGTGATGTGGACACCAAGGAACTTGAAGCTCTCAACCTGCTCCACTACAGCCCCGTCGATGAGAATGGGGGCGTACTCTGTCCTCTTTTTCCTGTAGTCCACAATCATCTCCTTTGTCTGAAGTTGACACAATGCTGGAATGACTCATATGTAGGTGGGTACTAAAGCTTTTATGTAATGTGGGATCTAACGAGTGTAAGATCTGACCTCTACAACACATGGTGTGGCGAGGAACTTACCAAACCATAACAGACACTTCTCCTCACATGTACTTATTTCACTGGTGTATTGCCTGTAAATTACGAATCTTTAAAGCAATCTCTTCCTTCCTCTTTCCTGCTAGAGGGCAGTTCTGGTGGTGATACAGGGTAGTGCTCAAAACAGTGCCTTCAGAAAGTATTCACACACCTTTCATTTTTCCAAATGTTGTTGTGTTACAGCCTGAATTTAAAATGGATTAAATTGAGATGGTTTGTTATTGATCTAAAAACAATACCCCATAACGTCAACGTGGAATTTTGGTTGTAGAAAATGCTATATACTGTATATTTATTAAAAAAAAGTCAAGCTGAAATGTCTCGAGTCAATAAGTATTCAACCCCCTTGTTATGTCAAGCCTAAATAAGTTCAGGAGTAAAAATGTGCATAACAAATCACATAATAAGTTGCATAAATTGAATTGAATTAACATGATTAAATAGACAATTACACACAATACCCCATAATGTCAAAGTGAAATTATTTTTGGGGCAAATCCAACACAACACATATTTTATAGTGGTGGCTGCATCATGTTATGGGTATGCTTGTAATCTTTAAGGACTGGGAAGTTTTTCTGAATAAAAATAAATGGAATGGAGCTAAGCACAGGCAACATCCTAGAGGAAAACCTGGTTTAGTCTGCTTTTCACCAGACACTGGGAGATTAATTCCCCGTTCAGAAGGACAAAAACCTAAAACACAAGGCCCAATCTACACTGGAGTTGCTTACCAAGAAGACAGTGAATGTTCCTGAGTGGCCAAGTTACAGTTTTGACTTAAATATCCTTGAAAATCTATGGCAAGACCTGAAAATGGCTGTCTGGGAATGATCAACAACCAATTTGACAGAGCTTAATGGACAAATGTTGTACAATTTTGAAAATAATAATGGACAAATGTTGTACAATCCAGGTGTGGAAAGCTTTTAGATTCACAGCTGTAATCGCTGCCAAAGGTGCTTCTACAAAGTATTGACTCAGGGGTGTGACAATTTATGTAAATTATATATTTCTGTATTTTATTTTCAATACAACATTTATTTTCTTCTAAAAACGTCACTTTTTCATTATGGGGTATTGTCTGTAGATCAATTTAACCCATTTTGAATTCAGGCTGTAATACAACAAAAATGTGTCACGGGGTATGAATACTTTCTGAAAGCACTGTATGTTGTTGAGAAACCTACAGGCGGCGCCATAACATTTTATGAATTTCCTCTACCACAAAACAAATAAGAATGACATAAGAAAGCCGGACAAACTACACTTTGAAGTGAAAAATCCCCTAGGGAGTCAAACAAACACCTCAAATACAAGTAAATACCAAACAATAATTATGTCCTGGAACTTAACTATGAATTCAGTCTGCATACAGCTTTGCCATGAATGAGAAGTAAGGGGAACCAGACAGTGCAGTTGATGGTCACACAGCTTGACAGAGTTAACTTGACAAGGAGCTTGTTGCCGTGGAGATACAGATCAGTGTGTCAACACTAGGTGTAAAGAAATAGTTCCTTCTCTGTGGGAGTAGGACCTTGTCTGGGGCTTATCAGCCTTAGAACTACCTGAGACTTTGAGCCCAGGGCTGTTTGCTCTGGATAAGGCCTCCTTGTCAAACACTGCACTATCACCATGGTGTCTCCCATAGCGACAGGGCAGCCCGCCTTAGGAGCTGAGGATAGTTGTGTATAAAAAGGAAGGGTCAAGGTGAAGGGAGGGGGTCATTGTGGCAGTGTTGAACTCCCTTGTCTATAGCAGTGGTCACCGACTGGTCGATCTCCAAGGCATTCCTAGTCGATCGCCCACCATTTACGTAAAAAACCCAACGATAAAGCCTTACATTAATATTTTTTAAATTCGTCTCACGCTGTTGGCGATAGGTGCACCCGATTCAGCTGCCCTGCGCGCCGGGTAGGCAACATGTTCCCATTTTGAACCATTTCATATGTCTGGAGGTACAAACTCTGCCTTCCCGGCGGGCCCTGTTGGAGCAAATCAAGTGCACTATAGGCCTACCGCTGGCCAATCGGATGTCTGCAGTAACATAGAAGGCGTAAAAGAAAGCAACAGCAAAGTTGAGACTGGGATTTGTAAACGTTTAAAACCATGACTAGAGAGAGACTGTCAATGAATACAGCAAACAGCTGCTGTTTTTAAACGTTTAAAACCATGACTAGAGAGAGACTGTCAATGAATACAGCAAACAGCTGCTGTTTTTAAACGGATCAAATCTGTGTGTTATCAGGGCAGAGGCCACAGTGTGATGTATGTATGCTGACCCCACTCTGCTCAGTGCATCTAGAAATAATTGCTATGGTGAGAGAACAATGGGGCTGTCCGGGCCGCTACATTATCTATGGTGAGAGAACAATGGGGCTGTCCGGGCCGCTACATTATCTATGGTGAGAGAACAATGGGGCTGTCCTGGCCGCTACATTATCTATGGTGAGAGAACAATGGGGCTGTCCGGGCCGCTACATTATCTATGGTGAGAGAACAATGGGGCTGTCGCGGGCCGCTACATTATCTATGGTGAGAAACAATGGGGCTGTCCGGGCCGCTACATTATCTATGGTGAGAGAACAATGGGGCTGTCCGGGCGCGCTACTTATATATGGTGAGAGAACAATGGGCTGTCCGGGCCGCTACATTATACTATGGTGAGAGAACAATGGCTGTCCTGGCCGCTAATTATCTATGGTGAGAGAACAATGGGCTGTCCGGGCCGCTACATTATTATGGTGAGAGAACAAGGGCTGTCCGGCGGCTACATTATATATGGTGAGAGAACAATGGGGTGTCCGGCGCGCTACATTATATTATGGTGAGAGAACAATGGGCTGTCCGGCGCGCTACATTATCTATGGTGAGAGAAAACAATGGGGCTGTCGGCGGCGCTACATTATCTATGGTGAGAGAACAATGGGGCTGTCCGGCCGCTACATTATCTATGGTGAGAGAACAATGGGCTGTCGCGCCGCTACTTTATCTATGGTGAGAGAACAATGGGCTGTCGGCCGCTACATTATCTATGGTGAGAGAACAATGGGGCTGTCCTGGCCGCTACATTATATATGGTGAGAGACAATGGGGCTGTCCGGCGCGCTAACATTATCTATATGTGAGAGAACATGGGGCTGTCCGGCGCGCTACATATATCTATGGTGAGAGAACAATGGGGCTGTCCTGGCGCGCTACATTATCTATGGTGAGAGAACAATGGGCTGTCCTGGCCGCTAACTTATCATGGTGAGAGAACAATGGGCTGTCCTGGCCGCTACATTATCTTGGTAAGAGAAACATGGGTCGTCCTGGCCGCTACATTATCTGTGGTGAAGAGAACAATGGGGCTGTCCTGGCCGCTACACTTACATTATCTGTGGTGAAGAGAACAATGGGGCTGTCCTGACCGCTACATTATCTATGATGAGAGAACAATGGGGCTGTCCTGGCCGCTACATATCTATGGTGAGAGAACAATGGGGCTGTCCTGGCCGCTACATTATCTATGGTGAGAGAACAATGGGGCTGTCCTGCGCTACATTATCTATGGTGAGAGAACAATGGGGCTGTCCTGGCCGCTACATTATCTATGGTGAGAGAACAATGGGGCTGTCCTGGCCGCTACATTATCTATGGTGAGAGAACAATGGGCCTGTCCTGTCCGCTACATTATCTATGGTGAGAGAACAATGGGGCTGTCCTGGCCGCTACATTATCTATGGTGAGAGAACAATGGGCTGTCCTGGCCGCTACATTATCTGCTGTGCCACTGCTCCTTGTGTCTCAGGCAGAGTCTAAACTGACTGGGTGGAAATGGACGGTCCTGAGACAGTCCCTACGGCCACTCCGGTTAATTGTAACGCCTCCCGTTTGTAATTAAAGCCAATTCCCTCTCACGATGGGGTTATTTTATCCAGGAAGTTGTTGAGGACTCAAGAGCACACACATGCACACACACGGTGGCTTGTGTCTGAAGAGTGTCTGCATATGTCATTATGTGTGTGTGTGCGTACTCCCGGATGTGTGTGTGTGGTATGAGAGAGTCACTAGATCATGAGGATCTCCACCACTCTCCATTAAGTGCATATTAGTAGGCTGAATGTTATTTCTGGTAGTAGTAGCACTAGGTAGAAATGTACTACTGTTTCAGGTAGTAAAGAGTAGGAACCAGTAGTAGTAAATTAATGGTAGTGACCAGTGGTGCCAGTGTTAACTAACCTGAGCCTGTGATCCGTTCAGCATCAGGTAATAGAGCTTGCTGAGGATACTCTGCTGGAGCTGATCCAGGACAGGGTACGCTCCTCTCTCATGAGGAAGGGAGGGCCGAACCTGGAGGGGGAGAAGGAGTGAAGGAGAGGGAGAGAGAGAGAGAGGGAGAGAGAGAGGGAGATGGAGGGAGGAGAGGGACAGAGAGGAGTGAAGGAGGAGTGCAGGAGAGGAAGATGGAGTAGGGGAGAGGGAGAGAGGAAGAAGAGGTAGAGAGTGAGAGAGAGGGAGGAAGAGAGAGAGGGAGACAGAAGGGAGAAAAAATACACGTTATTCTGCAGTTGTTTGAGAGAGGCAAACATATGTTTGGATTTGCACAAAGTAGAGTACATTACAACCCTGTGGCCTTTTGAATGTGAAACGTAGTTAAGCAGGTCTCTCAACTCAACATGTATTTAATGACCACAGGACTACAAGTGAGAAGAAAGCCAATATTTTCAATGCAGCATTGTAAGCATATTTCAAGCATGAGAACATTTTGGCTGAGAATGTGGTTTTTTAAATGATGGATTTACATTCCCAATAGCATTGTGTGGATTTGAGAGAGAACTAGTCAGTGATCCCAATGAGAAAACCTAGAAGAAAGCACTTTCATTCAATGAATTGAACATATTTTCCATCTACTGCTTAGATTGGTTTTCTCATAAAACCAGAGGAGGCTGTTTTGAGACTTCAGTGTGTGTGGTGTGTGTGTGTGTGTGTGTGTGGGTGTGTGTGTGTGTGTGGTGTGTGTGTGTCTGTGTGGTGTGTGTGTGTGTGTGTGTGTGTGTGTGTGTGTGTGTGTGTGGTGTGTGTGTGTGTGTGTGTGTGTAACATAGGTCTGTCCTCACGACCAGCGCCACCCCGTCTCTCAAACCGGTTTATTAGAGTGAGCAGGTAAGCCATTGGCCCAAACTCTACCCCAAAGATCTATGCTCACCATCCATTGAAACGTTCTGTTAGACACAAGGTGAGCCCAGGGTGAATATCCTCAAATGATGACCAGGATGTAACGACTCAATGAGCTCGTTACCTGGACACATTCCTGGAGAATCTCTATTACATTTTAGTCCAGGACTGAGCTTAATCTGTGTCTGTGAAACTGGCCAATATCAACCACAGCAGCGCATTAACACCAGTATGATCTGTAGGTTTTTCCTCTGTTGTAGACAGTTGGGGGGGGGGATTAGGTTTCTGTCAAACAGGCAGCAATCTGGGCCAACCACAGTTGACATGTGCCAGTTAGGGGGTATACACAGACCACCAGTCTCCCCATGGGGTAAAACAGAGACACACAGGGCTGAGATTGGGCCTCCACAGGTACTCAAATATCCTCCTGACATTAACAAGCTGACCGTGGGAATATCCTCCTCTGTTTCCCCGTACACACACACACACGTACGTGCACAAACGAGCATACACACTCAAGAGGAGTGTGTGGAGGAGGGAGCAGAGATAGGATATGACAGCATACAAAACTCAAAATGCCTTTTTGATTGACAGGCATGGGCCAATAGTGGGCAGTTGGCTGGAGTGAGTGTTATTACATCTCTCTCTCAATTCAAGGGGCTTTATTAGCATGGGGAAACATATGTTAACATTCCCAAAGCAAGTGAAATAGATCATAAACAAAAGTGAAATAAACAATAAAAATGAACAGTAAACATTACACTCACAGAAGTTCCAAAAGAATAAAGACATTTCAAATGTCATATTATGTATATATACAGTGTTGTAATGATGTGCAAATAGTTAAAATACAAAAGTGAAAATAAATAAACATAAATATGGGTTGAATTTACAAATGGTGTTTGTTCTTCACTGGTTGCCCTTTTCTTGTGGCAACAGGTCACAAATCTTGCTGCTGTGATGGCACACTGTGGTATTTCACCCAGTAGATATGGGAGTTTATCAAAATTGGGTTTGTTTTCACATTTTTTTGTGGATCTGTGTAATCTGAGGGAAATGTGTCTCTAATATGGTCATACATTGGGGAAGAGGTAAGGAAGTGGAGCTCAGTTTCCACCTCATTTTGTGGGCAGTGTGCACATACAGTAGTCGGCCTACGGTGGCCTTTCTCAATAGCAAGGCTATGTTCACTGAGTCTGTACAGAGTCAAAGTTTTCCTTAAGTTTGGGTCAGTCACAGTGGTCAGGTATTCTGCCAATGTGTACTCTCTGTTTAGGGCCAAATAGCATTCTAGTTTGCGCTGTTTTTTTGTTAATTCTTTCCCATGTGTAAAGTAATTATCTTTTTGTTTTCTCATGATTTGGTTGGGTCTAATTGTGTTGCTGTCCTGGGGCTCTGTGGGGTGTGTTTGTGAACAGAGCCAGGACCAGCATGCTTAGGGACTCTTCTCCAGGTTCATCTCTCTGTAGGTTTAGGTTTTGATAATTAGCGGGTATCGGCCTAATTCTGCTCTGCGTGTATTATTTGGTGTTTTACATTGTACACGGAGGATATTCATTTCAGAATTCTGCATGCAGTCTCTCTCTCTCTCTCTCTCTCTCTCTCTCTCTCTCTCTCTCTCTCTCTCTCACATTGAATAATTCAAAGCTGTTTACTGGGATTTACAGTATTTGGTTTCTCTCAGGAGCAATGCTCCCTTTGATTCTCAGTAGGAAAAAACACATATTTTAAAATATGTCCAAAAATGATGACATACATCAGCCCAAGTATAGGCAAAAGAGCTGATCTGATCGGTCCAAATACCAATTAGTGGAAAAAGATCAGAATTGTTCTGCCTGTGTAAACGCAACCTGTGTAATGTGAACTGGAAAATGGAACTCGGAGCACGTCCCCTTGGGCCCAGTGGGTCCTCGCTACAGCTGGAACTAGTAAAGAGAGAGCAGAGCTTTTGCCCTTATAAAATACACTCTGTTCAAACTGTTGGTGCATATCGTTTATCATAACTCCTCTGTTCACCCATGAGATACTGTTTCGCTATAAACTAAAAAGGCTTGTTTGATTCACACCTAACACCTCATATTTTCAAAATGGCCTCTCTCCATCCCACCCAATCAAGATTCCAACCCAATCAACCAATCCAGACTCCCACCCAATCAGCCAAACCTGACTCACCTGACAGCCTGCTGGCCAGAGCCTGCCGTGTTGCAGATTACGAGGAGGACCTTGGTGGAACCACCGTGGTTCAGAAACTCTGAGGACAGAGTGGTCGATGGGGGTAACCTTTTACCCTCTGGCCCAGAGGTGTACGGCGAGGATGGGAGGCTGTGGTGGAAGCCTGAGAGAGGAGAGAGAGGTTAAAGGTTAGACACGGGTCGAGAGAGGTCAAAGTTGAGCTCAGACACAAGGTCTTATACATAACGGGGGTAGCTTTTGCCAGAGTATGCTCAAGAGGGGTTCTATCAGGTCTCAATGACTCAAATTGACACCACCCACAACTGTGAAAACAAACCGTATCAAGTGAAAATCATTATACAATGGAGCAACGATTGTGATTTACCCAAAGGGTGGCATTGTAAAATTGACATCTGTTACGACATGTACACATTGATTAATCGTAGGTAATAGCTACAGGGGGAGTGTGTAGGAGGCTGAACCTCTGTCTCCCGGGCAACGTACACATTGTAAATGTTGACATTATCTGAGGATTTAATTAAACACACTTGTTCAACGCCGCCGAGCAATTAATCACCGTCGCTGTAGAAATATGTCAGACACACACACACACACATAAACAAGTACACACACACACACACAGCGGTGCATGTACTGAGAAATTCTAATCATTCAGGAGCACAGGAAGTGTACATCGTATCATGTCAACTCAGATATCGTATAAGAGACAGGTGTGTGTGTGTGTGTGTGTTCTAATCATTCAGGAGCACAGGAAGTGTACATCGTATCATGTCAACTCAGATATCGAAGCTGCCAGAGAAAAGGCCACCACTTGAGTATCAACGGATGTATTCACCAGTGCATGGCATTTGGTGAGTAAGACTAAGTGAATGAATAATCAAGTATTCCATTTTAATCAAGTACCCCCCCCCCCCCCACACATGCCAGACTCGTCCCCCCTCTCTGATATTGAATTCCCCATTGGGAAGGTAAAAGGCACTGAAAGGCCAAAGCCTTTCAATCCACACAGAAAGGGTCGCCTGTTACCACGACAATAAGGAGCATAAGCAAATAACTAAATACCAAGGACACAAAAGCTTACTTCTCCCACAAGACAATACCAGTATGCTATTTTAAACATATACAAAACCTACACTTCTGTGTCCTGAAATTACTCAGGAAAGCAGTGGTCTGTTGGGATAGCTGAGTCGGTGAGGAGTGTGGGTGGGTCTGTCTGTCTGGCCTCTGTATCTTCCAGACAGGGTCTGAGGGGAGAACCCCATGCCAGACTCTCATTCTCACAACTTCGCCCTCATTCCTTCTTTCTCAGCCAGCCAGGAGAGAGGGATATATATATATATAGAGAGAGATAGAGGGAGAGAGAGACAAGGAGGAGAGAGTGGGAGAGCAGTGCTAGTAGAAGGGGAGTGTCGCTGAAGTGTCTCTTCAGGGACTGAGCTGTTTAATTACAATTGTCACACTCCCACAGCTCTTCATCTCCATCTCCCTCCCTACTTCTGTCTCTCTATCGCTCTCTTTCTCCGCCCCCCCTCTCTTTTTAGACCTACTATTTCACTATACTTTTTTCCACACACAGACACACACACTACAATTCTCTCTCTCTCTTTAGCTATTCCATTGATGCTTTGGGGCTTACCTAATTATCTTCATTGTATCAATACTGCAGTGAAAAAAATCAGTGTCTAGAGTTGATATACACTTCTGTTCAAATGTTTGGGGTCACTTAGACATTTCCTTGTTTTTGAAAGAAACATCAAATTGATCAGAAATACAGTGCAGGCATGGTTAATGTGTAAATTACTATTGTAACTAGAAACGGCTGATTTTGAATGGAATATCTACATAGGCGTATAGAGGTCCATTATCAAAAACCATCACTCCTGTTTTCCAATGGCACATTATGTTAACTAATCCAAGTTTATCATTTTAAAAGTCTAATTGATCATTAGAAAACCCTTTTGCAATTATGTTAGCACAGCTGAAAAATGTTGTTCTGATTAAAGAAGCAATAAAACTGGCCTTCTTTAGACTAGTTGAGTATCTGGAGCATCATCATTTGTGGGTTCGATTACAGGCTCAAAATGGCCAGAAACAAAGCACTTTCTTCTGAAACTCTTCAGTCTATTCTTGTTCTGAGAAATGTAGGCTATTCCATGCAAGAAATTGCCAAGAAACTGACGATCTCGTTAGAGGTCGACCGATTATGATTTTTCAACGCAGATACCGATACCGA
>NW_019942758.1:106606-113529 GCF_002910315.2 Salvelinus sp. IW2-2015 | reverse complement strand
AGATAAACTAGTAATATCATCAACCATGTGTAGTTAACTAGTGATTATGATTGATTGATTGATTGTTTTTTATAAGATAAGTTTAATGCTAGCTAGCAACTTACCTTGGCTTCATACTGCATTCGCGTAACAGGCAGGCTCCTCGTGGAGTGCAATGTAAGGCAGGTGGTTAGAGCGTTGGACTAGTTAACCATAAGGTTGCAAGATTGAATCCCAGAGGTAAAAATCTATCGTTCTGCCCCTGAACAAGACAGTTAACCCACCGTTCCTAGGCCGTCATTGAAAATAAGAATGTGTTCTTAACTGACTTGCCTAGTTAAATAAAATAAATCGGCCAAATCGGTGTCCAAAAATACCCGAATTAATCAGCCATTCCGATTAATCGGTCGACCTCTAGATCTCGTACAATGCTGTGTACTACTCCCTTCACAGAACAGCCCAAAATGGCTCTAACCAGAATAGAAAGAGGAGTGGGAGGCCCCGGTGCACAACTGAGCAAGAGGACAAGTACATTAGAGTGTTTAGCTTGAGAAACAGAAGCCTCACAACTGGCAGCTTCATTAAATAGTACCCGCAAAACACCAGTCTCAACGTCAACCGTGAAGAGGTGACTCCGGGTGCTGGCCTTCTAGACAGAGTTGCAAAGAAAAAGCCATATCTCAGACTGGCCAATAAAAATAAAAGATTAAGATGGGCAAAACACTTGACAGTGAACTCTGCCTAGAAGGCCAGCATCCCAGAGTCGCCTCTTCACTGTTGACGTTGAGACTGGTGTTTTTTTTTAAATCAGCACAACAGTTTTCAGCTGTGCTAACATAATTGCAAAAGGGTTTTCTAATGATCAATTAGCCTTTTTAAATTATAAACTTGCATTAGTAAACACAACGTGCCATTGGAACACAGGAGTGATGATTGCTGATAATGGGCCTCTGTACGCCTACGTAGATATTCCATAAAACATCTGCCGTTTCCTGCTTCAATAGTAATTTACAACAATAACAATGTCTACACTGTATTTCTGATACATTTTAGGTTATTTTAATGGACAAAAAAAAGTGCTTTTCTTTCAAAAACATGGACATTTCTAAGTGACCCCAAACTTTTGAACAGTAGTGTATACTGACCAAAAATACACTGCTCAAAAAAATAAAGGGAACACTTAAACAACACAATGTAACTCCAAGTCAATGACACTTCTGTGAAATCAAACTGTCCAATTAGGAAGCAACACTGATTGACAATAAATTTCACATGCTGTTGTGCAAATGGAATAGACAAAAGGTGGAAATTATAGGCAATTAGCAAGACACCCCCAAAAAAGGAGTGATTCTGCAGGTGGTGACCACAGACCACTTCTCAGTTCCTATGCTTCCTGGCTGATGTTTTGGTCACTTTTGAATGCTGGCGGTGCTCTCACTCTAAGTGGTAGCATCGAGACGGAGTCTACAACCCACACAAGTGCTCAGGTAGTGCATGTTCATCCAGGATGGGCACATCAATGCGAGCTGTGGGCAAAAAAAGGTTTGCTGTGGTCTGTCAGTGTAGGGTGTCCCAGAGCATGGAGAGCGCTACCAAGGAGACAGGCCAGTACATCAGGAGAACGTGAGGAGGGCCATAGGAGGGCAACAACCAGCACAGGGACCCGCTACCCTCCGCCTTTGTGCAAGGAGGCTGCACTGCCAGAGCCCCGCAAATGAATACCTCCAGGCAGCGCCACAAATGTGCAAGTGCTGCTAAATACGGTCAGCAAACAGAACTCCCGATGAGGGGTGGTATGAGGGCCCGACATCGGCACAGGTGGGGGGTTGATGGCTTACAAGCCCCACAGCCGCGTGCAGGCATCTGTTTGGACATTGCTCAGAGAAACACATCCAAGATTGGCAACCGCGCACTGCGTCGCCCTGTGCTCTTCACAGATGAAAGCAAAGGTTCAACACTGGAGCACATGAGCACATGTGAACAGACCGTGACAGGAGTCTGGAGAACGCCGATGTGAGAGACGTTCTGCGTGGCCTGGGCATACTCCTCCATGTCATATGACGGTTTGGCGGGCGGTGTGGTCAGTTCATGGGTGTGGGGTGGCATTGTCTTTTGTGGGGCCGGCACAGGCCTCCATGTGTTCGCCAGAGGTAGCCTGACTGCCATTAGGCTACCGGGATGCAGATCACTCAGTACGCCTTGTGAAGACCATATGTCTGACACGATGCGACATTTGTGGCCGTGCTGGACGGTCATTTGCAGGTGCTTCTGGCAGTGCACCCCTTGCACAAAGGCGGAGGTATGGCGGTCCGCTGCTGGGTTGTTGCCTCCTCTAATGGCCATCCTCCAACGTCTCCTGATGTACTAGGCCTGTCTCTCTGGTAGCGGCCTCCATAGCCTGGATCCTAACAACTGACAGACACGGCAAACTATTTGCCACACTCCGCATTGGAATGGTGCCATCCTGGACATGAAACTGACACTACCTGAGGCCACTTGTTGTGGGTTGTAGAACTCCGTCTCCAGTCGTACCACTCAAGTGAAGCACCAGGCCAGCAATCTCAAGAAGGTGACCAAAACCATCAGCCCAGAAGCATAGAAACTGAGAAGCTGGTCGTGTGGTCACCACCTGCAGAATCACTCCTTTTGTTGGGGGTGTCTTGCTAATGAATTGCTTATAAATTTCCACCTTTTGTCTATTTCTTTGCACAACAGCGATGTGAATATCTTATTGTCAATCAGTGTTGTCTTCCTCAGTTGGACAGTTTGATTTCATAGAAGTGTGATTGACTTGGAGTTACATTGTGTTGTTTAATGTTTTCCCTTTATTTTTTTGAGCAGTGTATAAACACAACATGTAAAGTGTTGGTCCATGTTTCATGGCCTTAAAATAAAAGAACAAGACCATGTTCCATACACACAAAAAGCTTATTTCTCTCAAATGATTGTGCATAGATTTGTTTACATCCCTGTAGTAGAGCATTTCTCCTTTGCCAAGATAATACATCATCTGACAGGTTGTGGCATATCAGAAGCTGATTAAACAGAATGTGCATTACACAGAGCACCTTGTGCTGGGGACACGAAAATGTAACTCAAAATGTGCAGTTTTAATCAACACAACACAATTCTACAGATTGTCTCAAGTTTTTGAGGGAGCGTGCAATTGGCATGCTGACTGCAGGAATGTCCACCAAACTGGTGCCGAAGAATTTAATGTTATCTTCCTCTACCATAAACACCATTTTAGAGAAATGGCTTGTACCCCTACCGCCTCACACCCTACCACACGCAGCCCAGGACCTCCACATCCGGATTCCTCAGCTACGGTATCGTCTGAAAAACAGCCACACAGGACAGCTGATGAAACTGATGAATATTTCTGTCTGTAATAAAGCCCTTTTGTGGAGAAAAACTCATTCTGATTGGCTTGGCCTGGCTCCCCAGTGAGTATGCCCTCCCAGGCCTCCTAATGGCTGCGCCCTGCCCAGTCAGATGAAATTCATAGATTAGGGCCTAATGATTTTTTCCCCAATAGATTGATTTAACATCCATATGAACTGTAAAATCGTTGAAATGATTGCATGTTTTGGTTTATATTTTTGTTTCAGTATAGAAAGATGTAGGGGACAGGGTGGTACGCAGGACATTGGAAACTGTAGCACACTGCACCAGAGCACCCGCAGCACCTGTCTCACATTCACATAGGAGGAGGGATACGTATTGTAATGAACACCAAAATAACTACGTCTCTAATATTTCTTTTTTTGTACAGTAACCCCCAGGGATCTACTTCTTCACCGCAGTTACTAAGGCCTACTTTTTTTGCTTCACTCCTTTAAGCTAGTTTTAATAACAGAGCCTTATTTAAAACTGTGTTCCCTGAAGTACCATCATGCCGGATGACGACTCGATTATCTCTGTCTGACAAGATAGTGAGAATATATGAATATTGGCTCATTGATGATGACTTGACATACTAGTCTCTTCTATGACAGGGGGATTAAAACATAATACTTTTGAGATGTCAGTAGAAAAATAAAAGTGGGTTTACAACCTATTTGTGAATATAGGTCATAGGCATAAAGCTGTTTTTATCTGGCAAGCCTGCAGGCTTCAGCACACACAGAGCTGCTTCTGTTTAGTCTGACCATAAAATTCATGTTGGTTGTTGTGCATGTGACTGCTGAATTGAATGCTCAACCGAAATCAATTATTACTGTGTACTAGTAAATATCACAAAATCATGCTTTTCAAATGCTTTTCTGCTCCTACAAGCTTAGCCGTCTTGGTTTGTCACCTAGACAAGTGACCCCTGTCAATTCTGTCCACACTCTGTGCTAAAAATACCCAGGGGGTAGTGGGGTCCGGCGGAGGGCGGGAGAGGGGACAAGCTCTAGACGAGACAGACCTCCCGACATTTTCTGTGTCTGGTTGCCGTCACCACAGGTGACCAGAGGACACCTGAGTTGTCTGCTGCTTGGATAAATGACAGATGGAGGAAAATGGCAGGGGGAGAGAGAGAGAAAGAGAAAGAGAGAGAAAGAGAGAGAAAGAGAGAGAGAAAGAGAGAGAGAGAAAGAGAGAGAGAGAAAGAGAGAGAGCGAGAAAGAGAGAGAAAGAGAGAGAGAGAAAGAGAGAGAGCGAGAAAGAGAAAGAGAGAGAGAGAGAAAGAGAGAGAGAGAGAGAGAGAGAGAGAGAAAGGGGGAGATATAGACTTGCCACACCTGCTCCCCCTCGCCGGATCCCAAACCTGCATCTCATCACCGCCACACCAGGTCCCCAAAGACCTCTGACCCCTATGATTGATTCCACGGTTGCCTCCCGGTATCTGGGCAGCATGTATCTTGATAAGTTATCTATCTGTGCCATCTATAGTGAATAAATAAAAAAAGGAAACAGAGTCTTGGGTCTAAAATCCAGTAAATTATACGACACAGACAGTCAAAGATTATAGAGGCTGTAAGACAAGCAGAGGAAGAGCTGGCTCACTGATGGAATGTTGGTATGGGGTTGTGATTGTGATCAGGCTGATGCATCCTCTGTGGGTGTATAACTAGAGTCTAAAACCACAACTACACAACTGGTCTATTCACATGGCTGGCATTCTTTACTGACTTTAGACCTGTGCCCTCCCTCTTTCTGAATGGCTATCGCCCCATCCTGCCTGTCTCTGATTGGATTGTGAAAAATATGCCATGACATTACTCAGGATGTTTACTCAGAAGTAAACAATAACGATGAGGAAATCAACTAACTCATGTTTCTGAAGCAATTATGTTGACGTGACAGTATATCAGTGACAGAGATGAAACACCACCGCCATGCTGCTAACAGCTAAAAGACTGTCTTTCAACATACAGTTGAAGTCGGAAGTTTACATACACCTTAGCCAAATACATTTAAACTCAGTTTTTCACAATTCCTGACATTTAATCCTAGTAAAAATTCCCTATCTTAGGTCAGTTAGGATCACCACTTTATTTTAAGAATGTGAAATGTCAGAATAATAGTAGAGAGAATTATTTTTTCAGATTTTATTTCTTTCATCACATTCCCAGTGGGTCAGAAGTTTACATACACTCAATTTGTATTTGGTAGCATTGCCTTTAAATTGTTTAACTTGGGTCAAACGGTTCGGGTAGCCTTCCACAAGCTTCCCAAGAAGTTGGGTGAATTTTGGCCCATTCCTCCTGACAGAGCTGGTGTAACTGCGTCAGGTTTGTAGGCCTCCTTACTCGCACACGCTTTTTCAGTTCTGCCCACAAATTTTCTATGGGAATGAGGTCAGGGCTTTGTGATGGCCACTCCAATACCGTGACTTTGTTGTCCTTAACTTCTCTAGGATAGGGGGCAGCATTTTCACGTTTGGATGAAAAGCGTGCCCAGAGTAAACTGCCTCCTACTCAGTCCCAAATGCTAATATATGCATATTATTATTAGTATTGAATAGAAAACACTCTGAAGTTTCTGAAACTGTTTGAATCATGTCGGTGACTATAACAAAACTTATTTGGCAGGCAAAACCCTGAGGACAAACCATTCAGATTTTTTTTTTTGAGGCCACTCTCTTTTCAATGAGTTTCATTGGGAATCCAGATTTCTAAGGGACCTTCCTGCAGTTTCAAATCAAGTTTTCCTCCGGTATTGAACACAGATCATCCCGTCTTCAATTTGATCGATTATTTACGTTAAAAAATACCTAAAGTTGTATTACAAAAGTAGTTTGAAATGTTTGGACAAAGATATTTCAAGGCCTACCTTCAAACTCAGTGCCTCTTTTCTTGACATCATGGGAAAATCAAAAGGAATCAGCCAAGACCTCAGAAAAAAATTGTAGACCTCCACAAGTCTGGTTCATACTTGGGAGCAATTTCCAAACGCCTGAAGGTACCACGTTCATCTGTACAAACAATCGTACGCAAGTATAAACACCATGGGACCACACAGCCGTCATACCGCTCAGGAAGGAGACGCGTTCTGTCTCCTAGAGATGAACGTACTTTGGTGCGAAAAGTGCAAATCAATCCCAGAACAACAGCAAAGGACCCTGTGAAGATGCTGGAGAAACGGGTACAAAAGTATCTATACCACAGTAAAACGAGTCCTGTATCGACATAACCTGAAAGGCCGCTCAGCAAGGAAGAAGCCACTGCTCCAAAACTGCAATAAAAAAGCCAGACTACGGTTGCAACTGCACACGGGGACAAAGATTGTACTTTTTGGAGAAATGTCCTCTGGTCTGATGAAACAAAAATAGAACTGTTTGGCCATAATAACCACCGTTATGTTTGGAGGAAAAAGGGGGATGATTGCAAGCCGAAGAACACCATCCCAACCGTGAAGCACGGGGGTGGTAGCATCATGTTGTGGGGGTGCTTTGCTGCAGGAGGGACTGGTGCACTTCACAAAATAGATGGCATCATGAGGCAGGAAAATATTTA
>NW_019942758.1:88924-106171 GCF_002910315.2 Salvelinus sp. IW2-2015 | reverse complement strand
ATCCACAGGTACACCTCCAATTGACTCAAATGATGTCAATTAGACTATCAGAAGCTTCTAAAGCCATGACATAATTTTCTGGAATTTTCCAAGCTGTTTAAAGGCACAGTCAACTTAGTGTATGTAAACTTCTGACCCACTGGAATTGTGATACAGTGAATTATGAGTGAAATAATCTGTCTGTAAACAATTGTTGGAAAAATAACTTGCGTCATGCACAAAGTAGATGTCCAAACCGACTTGCCAAAACTATTGTTTGTTAACGAGAAATTTGTGGAGTGGTTGAAAAACAAGTTTTAATGACTCCAACCTAAGTGTATGTAAACTTCCAACTTCAACTGTACTCTTAGAAAAAAGGGCTCCAAAGGGGTTCTTCGGCTGTGCCAATAGATTAAAGGAGTCAATCGAACACAGACGTTTCATTGACGAGATTGGCGCACATTCAACAAATCTGATCGAACAAAGTGAATATTTGTCAAATCCGTCATGATTTCTGTATTGTAACAATCCAACAATGTGGTTACTTACGTTGATTTGGATATATTTGGCTGTTTTCGCTGCATAACACGTAGAAGTTGTCCCTTTTCAGGTTTAGAAGAAGTGACTGCTTAATGATAACTCCATTTCTTATAAGCTGGTTAGCATAGCTAGCATTCAGAAATCAGTGGTGGTAGTCAAATACATTTTTAACTGTAACGCAGTTGATTGGTAATGATGACATTAACATATATTGTGGTTGACATCCATACAAGCTTTATACTCAGATTGTCCACCTCAACATAGTGTGAAATACACACATAAACAATAGCCTAAATGTAGGCACATTTTGCTGCGGGTAATGAGGAGACTCCAGATCTTTCCACTACAGCCCTTTCCCCCCAAGCGTTTCCATGGCAATTCCATTGTTTGGTTGATTGACCTCTTTACCACATCTATAGGAAAACCCTTTTTGGTTCCAAGTAGAACCCCTTTTGGTTCCAGGTAGAACTCTTTTGGGAAGGGTTCTACATGGAACCCAAAACGGTTCTATCTGGAACCAAAACGGTTCTACCTGGATCTAAAATGCGTTTTTCAAAGGGTTCTCCTCTAGATTCATTACATGAGCAAAAGTATGTGGACACCTGCTTGTTGAACATCTCATTCCAAAAACATGGGCATTAATATGGAGTTGGTCCCCACTTTGCTGCTATAACAGCCTCCACTCTTCTGGGTAGGCTTTCCACTAGATGTTGGAACATTGCTGTGGGGACTTCAGCCACAAGAGCATTAGTGAGGTCGGGCACTGATGTTGGGCGATTAGGCCTCTGCTCAGCCGATCTAGAATTCCTTACAATCAAGTGCTGGCCATTTGACCTACCAAGATAATTCTCGTCAGTTATAGTCACAGCTGTGTACATTCCCCCTCAAGCAGACACCAAGATGGCCATCAAGGTACTTCACTGGACTATATGCAAACTGGAAACCATACATCCTGAGGATGCATTTACTGTAGCTGGGGATTCTTCCAGCATATTGATTGCGCTACGCACATGTGCAACACCCTCGACCACTTCTACTCTAACTTCCGTGATGCATACAAAGCCCTCCCCTGCCCTCCCTTCGGCAAATCCGACCATGACATCAACTTGCTTCTTCCGTCTCATAGGCAAAAACTCAAACAGGATATACCAGTGACGAGAACCATTCAATGCTGGTGAGACCAATCGGAAGCCACGCTTCAAGATTTTTTTGATCATGTGGACTGGAATATGTTCCGGTCAGCCTCAGAGAACAAAATCGACCTATACGCTGACTCAGTGAGTGCGTTTATAAAGAAGTGCATTGTAGATGTTGTATCCACTGTGACTATTAAAACCTACCCTAACCAGAAACTGTGGAAAACTGAAAGCGCGATCCACTGCATTTAACCATGGAAAGAGGTCTGGGAATATGTCTGAATATAAACGGTGTAGTAGCTATTTCTTCCACAAGGCAATCAAACAAGCGAAATGGCCAGTACAGGGACAAGGTGGAGTCGCAATTCAACGGCTCAGACACGAGACGTATGTGGCAGGGTCTACAGGAAATCACGGACTACAAGAAGAAATCCAGCCACGTCACGGACACCGACGTCACACTTCCAGACAAACTAAACACCTTCTTTGCCCGCTTTGAGGATAATACAGTGCCACCGTCGCGGCCCGAGAACAAGGACTGCCTCCCCCCCTTCTCCATGGCTAACGTGGGTAAAACATTTAAACCTGTAAACCCTAGCAAGGCTGCTGGCCCAGACGGCATCCCTAGCCGCGTCCTCAAAGCATGCGCAGACCAGCTGACTGGTGTGTTAACGGACATATTCAATCGCTCCCTATCCCAGTCTGTTGTCCCCACATGCTTCAAGATGGCTACCATTGTTCCTGTACCCAAGAAGGCAAAGATAACTCAACTAAATGATTACCACCCAGTAGTACTCACTTCTGTCATCATGAATTGCATTGAGAGACTAGTCAAGGACCATATCACCTCCACATTACTGGCCACCCTAGACCCACTTCAGTTTGCATATCGCCCCAACAGGTCCACAGATGACGCAATCGCCATCACACTGCACACTGCCCTAACCCATCTGGACAAAAGGAATACCTGCTGTTCATTGACTATAGCTCAGCATTCAACACCATAGTACCCTCCAACCTCATCATCAAGCTGGAGGCTCTGGGTCTCAACCCCGCCCTGTGCAATTGGGTCCTGGACTTTCTGATGGGCCGCCCCCAGGTGGTGAAGGTAGGAAACAACATCTCCACTTCACTGACCCTCAACACTGGGGCGCCACAATGGTGCGTGCTCAGCCCCCTCCTGTACTCCCTGTTCACCCACGACTATGTGGCCATGCACGCCTCCAACTCAATCATCAAGTTTGCCAACGACACAACAGTAGTGGGCTTGACTACCAACAACGACGAGACAGCCTACAGGGAGGAGGTGAGGGCACTCGGAGTGTGGTGTCAGGAAAACAACCTCTCACTCAACGTCAACAAAACAAAATAGATGATCGTGGACTTCAGGAAGCAGCAAAGGGAGCACTCCCCTATCCACATCGAAGAGACAACAGTGGAGAAGGTGGAAAGTTTTAAGTTCCTTGGCGTACACATCACAGACAAACTGAAATGGTCCACTCATACAGACAGTGTGGTGAAGAAGGCGCAACAGTGCCTCTTCAACCTCAGAAGGCTGAAGAAATTTGGCTTGTCACCCAAAACCCTGACAAACTTTTACAGATGCACAATCGAGAGCATCCTGTCGGACTGTATCACTGCCTGGTACGGCAACTACACCGCCCTCAACCGCAAGGCCACCAGAAGGTGGTGCGGTCTGCACAACGCATCACCGGGGGCAAACTACCTACCACCATGACACCTACAGCGCCCGATGTCACAGGAAGGTCAAAAAGATCATCAAAGACATCAACCACCCGAGCTACTGCCTCTTCACCCAGCTACCATCCAGAAGGCGAGGTCAGTACAGGTGCATCAAAGCTGGGATCGAGAGACTGAAAAACAGCTTCTATCTCAAGGCCATCAGACTGCTAAACACCAATCACTAACTCAGAGAGGCTGCTGCCTACATTGAGACCCAGTCACTGGCCACTTTAATAAATGGATCTCTAGTCACTTTACACTCTAAATAATGCCCCTTTAATAATGTTTACATATCTTACATTACTCATATCACATGTACCGTATATACTGTATTTTATACCATCTATTGCACCTTGCCTATGCCACTCGGCCATCGCTCATCCATATACTTACATGTACATATTCGCATTCACCCCTTTAGATTTGTGTGTATTAGGTAGTTGTTGGAGAATTGTTAGATTACTTGTTAGATATTACTGCACTGTTGGAACTAGAAGAACAAGCATTTCGCTACACTCGCATTAACATCTGCTAACTATGTGTATGAAACAAATAAAATTTGATTTGGAACTTGGTAGTGAGCGTTGCAACCGAGGACAGACCATTTTTACGCACTACGTGCTTCAGCACTTTGCGGTTCCGTTCTGTAAGTTTGTGTGGCCTACTACTTCGCGGCGGAGCTGTTGTTGCTCGTATACGTTTCCACTTCACAATAACAGCACTTACAGTTGACCAGGGCAGCTTTAGCAGGGCAGAAATTTGGCGAACTGACTTGTTGGAAAAGTAGGATCCTATGATGGTTCCACGTTGAAAGTCACTGAGCTCTTCAGTAAAGGCCATTCTACTGCCAATGTTTGTCTATGGAGATTGCATGGCCGTGTGCTCGATTTTATACACCTGTCAACAACGGGTGTGGCTGAAAAAGCCGAATCCACTAATTTGAAGGGGTGTCCACATACTTTTGTATATATAGTGTAGCATGGTGACATGGTGCATGTGTACACAATGTCAAAATTAAACACAAACTTTAATGTGAAACAAATGGTTCCCATTCATCTTTCAAACTACAGTATTTCTAGAAGTACTTCTGACGATAGGTTTAAACAGCTCATCATCAATCATTGAAAAACTGCCTTGTAAAAGCAGATGGAGATATGTGGGCTGAGCCATTGAGCACAGCTGGGCCTTTTTCTCAGCATTCTCTTCACCACCCATTAGCAGACACATCCACAACCTGTGTGTGTGTGTGTGTGTGTGTGTGTGTGTGCGTGTGTGTGTTGGTTTAAAGATGCTTGCCTTGAGCGTGTAAATATATATAATAATAAAATGTGCTCACTAAGGGCAGAGCTAATGGGCTCTATGTAAGTGCCAATGCATCCTCCACTGCTCAGACAAACACCTCAGAGCTACACAACATTCAACCCCAACCATGTCTCCAGTCAATAGCTTTTAGCATTTTGATAGGATGAAAGGAAACTCACACAGAGATTCTACCTGAGGACTTTCCATAGAACTCCTCTGTCCATTGTGAAGGGAGATGAATACTGAATACAATGGTTGAGAAAGAGTGAGAGAGTGTGTGTGTGTCCACTGACAGATTTCTTTATCTGGGTGGATATGTCCCTGCTTTGCCACCTTTCCCAGAGGGCACCTCTTCTTTCACACAAACCCTCTCTCAGCCCTGATTCTCCGACCTCGCCAAACAGACAACTCTGCCTCTAGAGCTTGATAGACTCTTTGATTACCTCAGGGACAACAGGCCTTTGGTAAAGTAAGAGTGTCTAAAAAGTTGGTAGGAAAGTTTCAGAGATTTCCTCAAACTGAAGGCATTTATGTACTGTAATAGACAACGGACATATATGTTCTGTTGAGAGATGAATTCGGATATTGTCAGATCTGTATAAAGTTTCCTTGATTTTTTGTGTTTTCTATCATGAGCGCTTGACTCCATGGCTAGCAATACCACGTTTTCCCAAATAACAAATCTCATTACTACAGTATATGAAGGAGAAGGGTTGATCCAATATCCCTAAGAATGTCTTCCTGTGGTTTCCAATAACTTCTAATATGAAAACTCAACAGAAATTCAGAACCATGAAACGGTGGAGACGATTCCTCCAGAGCAGAAAACCCATCCATAAAATCCATCTCTTAAAATAGACTATGACTTCTGCCTAAAAACATCTCACCTAAAGTTATATTTGTCTTTCTCTTCTGCCAATGCAACACAAATGCATGCCATTGTTCTACCAGCCAGTGTGCATTTTATACCTCTCTCTCACTCTCTCGCCCGCTCCCCCTCTCTCTCCTAATGTTTTCAACACATTTCTTAGGCTCTGCTAATTTTGACTCCCCACCAGGAGGTAATGGGCCTGATTCCCAGTCCCCCGCTGAACGACTTCCTCTTATCCGACATGAGAAATCGTAACCTTTCCTTCGCTAACCAAATTCCCCGTTTCAATTTGGGACTTTTATTAGCCGGTGAGCAGATTGGCTTTGTGCCTCTGCTGTGCCCGCTGGGGCTCAGATTGTGCCGATGTTGTAGAGAGAGTTATGAGACACACACACACACGACACAGAGACAGACAGACAGGCAGACATGCCCGCACGCACGCACACACACACACACACTCACGTGAAATGAGATTACACACACAGGGCCATTAATCATGGCGAGGAGACTGGACCACGCCGGGGGTCAACTGTAGCCCAAGGGGGGAGTGACGCACAGGCTAAGGCACACATGTACCAGCCAAAGGGGGGGCTGGGACGTGTGTACGTGTGTGTGTGTGAGAGAGAGAGAAAGAGAGTGAGAGAGAGAGAGAGGGTGGGTCGTGACTGGCTGATTTGTACCGCCAAATGAGGGCCTGTCTTGTCACAGGTTAAAAGAGCCAACGGTGTCCATAATGATACATATTTCTACAGCGGAAGAGAGGGAGGGAGATACTACAAGCTTAATACAGTCAATATGGGCCGTGACAGCAGTGGTTTGACTGCTAGTCCATATACGTAAGCGTCCGTTGTTTATTTACGACGATGACAGCGGTTTCATGACAGGTTGTCTTATTCGAACATGGCCCATTTAAATGAGGCTCTAACAGTCTGCAAAGGTTCCACATCATCTTTCTATGGCTAACCACAAGAGGTAGGAACTTCTGCGTATTGTTTGTGACAGACTCAGCAGACAGAGCTGTCCCACCAATTCATTCTTAATTAGGACAATTTCCTTATTAATTGTGACTCATCATGACAATATCATTACAGCCTAGCCTACATCCTACAATATATTATCAACCCAGCCCCACTCTTCAGTATTACATTTCTACAGTTGTTTGATAAAACAAARCGGGTAAATGTGGTACTGGATGCTGAAACCACAGCATTATAGCGCCGTAATAATGCATGTATATTTCAATGGCTCATTTGATTACATCCACATCACCCAGGGGTTCTGATTGAGTGATGATTACAGATGATTACAGGATACTTAACCAGCACAATAAGGAGCACACTAACCAATTAGACAACAATAGGATGTAACAATATCTCATCACGTCCTCTCCCTCCCCACAGCTCTGTAAAGCTAACAGTGCGCGCGCGCACACACACACACACACACACACACACACACACCCACACAACACCACACACACACACACACACACACACACACCACACACACACACACACACACCACAAACACACACACACACACAACACATATCTGGTACTCAGGCTTCTATTCAATCTATTCCATTAAAGCAATGAGGACCCTATTCAATAAACCTGTTACGAGCGTTTAGCTGTTGTGAAATGACCCGCCATTGTTATGGAGACTGTGGGGTAGTTAAGATGACAGGGAGGTGTTCTGAGCTGTCAGAAACCGTAATGACGCTTGCAGTAACTGAATGCATGTTATGTTGAGTCTAATCAGCTCAGTTCAGGTTTTGAATCATTACATTGGTAATAGGAGTTCATTCATCATTTACAGTAGAATGTAGATAAAAAAAATAGAGTTATTGTATACATGTGCGTACTGCAGGTGTGCCTTTGAGTGCTAATGAGTGTGTTGGTGTGTGTGTGTTCCTGTTTGCCTCTTCCTCTCTCCTCTACCCTCAGTCTGATCACCTCCAGTAGCACCAGGACATTATTTTCTCTCCTCTGTCTCCAGGTGATAAAGATATCGTTCCTGGAGAGAGATTGAGGATCGTACATTTTTCATGACCCCTTTGAGCACATTATTGAATTATTGATGTGGCCCTTTTCAGGAGTTAAAGAACGTTGGAAAAACACAGTAAGGGTTTCATTTAGCTCTGAACGTAGCCCGCCCGGTCGGGCGTCCCCCAGGGATAAGAGTTAAGACACCCTCCTTTTGGAAACGGGTCAACTAGATAGGAGTCAACAGGTGAGAAAAAGTCTGTACGTACATGCGTGCACTCGCCATATCAATAGTTAATTTGACACCGCCTGGCAAAGCTGCAGCTGATTTCAAAGGGAGGTGACGCAATGCTGGCTCCATCTCATCCACGTTCACGATCCAAGAGAGAGTGAGCATAGGTGTGTGTGCATGTGTGTCGTGTGTGTGAGTGAGAGCGAGCCTTTACCTCAGTACATCAAGCCCTCAGCTAGATATAAGACCGTCGGGGACACTGTCTGAGAGAATTTAATAACCTAGACAGAGATTAAGTACCTGTCCATGAAATGGCAAGAAATTGAAACGGCTAAGAACCTATAGCTCTATAGTGTTTGTCTGAACAAACACTATCCATTGTGCTGAAGCCAAATTGCTTCGGGCTAGCCTGAGCGCGAGAGAGAGAGAGAGAGAGAGAGAGAGAGAGAGAGAGAGAGAGAGAGAGAGAGAGAGAGAGAGAGAGAGAGAGAGAGAGAGAGAGAGAGAGAGAGAGAGAGAGACACTTTGGGCTGTGGATGCAGCCATGGTTACCCAAGATTCGCGTGGAGCCTCCCCGTGTGTGGAGGGGCGGAGCCTGGAAGGCATAGACCACATCGCTCTCCGCAACGCTGGTCAGATCGTCGTCGTCAGAGAACGAACGCTGGAAGCCGGTGGCGTAGAGCTCTGACAGGACCACCTGGATGGGGGGCGGGGGGTGATGGAGGGAGAGAGAGAGCGAGGAGGAGATGGTTTAAAGAGATGTACATTGCTTAATACAGACACTTAGATCGGAAGCAGACTTTAGGTATAAACAGCCATGGACATGGCTAAGTGGCTTAGCATGGCGGTCAAACACACACATACACAGGCTAATAGTTGTAGACAGACAAGCTATAGAGGACAAACAGGGAATGTATGTGACAAAGCAAACAGCTATATTTGTGTTAAAAGTCTGTTCAAGATCCTTCTCGAAGTAAACACATTTTAAAGGCCCAGTGCAGTCGAAAATGTGGTTTTCCACCCTATGGAGTTGGAATAAAACTGACGTTTTGAAAATGATGATGTAAAAGCTGTTAGAAAAGATTGCCAGAAATATCAGTCTGTTTTGGTGGGATGGAGTTTTGGCCTGCCTAGTGACATCTCCCCTCCCCACTACTCTCTGACAGTCCTAGCAAAACTCTTCTGTCGTGATTTGACTATAACATTAATCTGAAGAATGTTATTTATCTAATTAACTAACTGTGTTTAATTATTACCCGATTCAATTAATCATGTAACAATTACCCTATTAGGATCTGGGGCACCACAAGTGGTTCTTTGAAGAGTTACCATCTCCCGAATTAAACTCTAAAAGGTCTTTACCTATCACATCTATAAACAGTCAACTAATTAATCATAACCTCATATCATATCACCATTCGGAACAGTCGTAACCTTCTTGCATCTGCAAAACCCAGAGCTTTAGTTATGATTCAGTACTACACAAATTGGTTTAATTATTTATTTACTAGCTAATTAAATGGGAACACAGGATTAACACGCATACTACACTGATATTGACTGGAGACGTAATACGCTGAAAACAGATCCCTAGCGGAATGACAACATGGATAACACTGCCACATTCAGAAACTACTCTCGCCAACAATAACCATATACTTTGCACACAAACCGCCGCCCGCTTTGAGCAAGAAATCATGAATGTATTTACGTGAAATGCCTGGGTTCGCCGGGGATCTCTCGGTGAACGGGGCAGCCTTGGAAAGGCGGTTGGGGCTTTTTCCTGAACAGAACTACAGAGTTGATTTTCCTTCCATTTGCTCTTGGAGATGCTTCTTTGAAGATAGGCTAGCCAACCGTATCGATGGTTCCCCAATGGGGTGATGAGAGTAGCGTAATACAATGGTTTGAGCAGAGTAACAGGATGGTCCTACTTAAATTCGCTTTCGAAGATACTTTACTTAGAACAGCTAATCAGCCGTACCAGTGATTGTCCGGGAGGTGATTTTATCGTCTCCACCTCATCTTGAGATTCAAATTTCAAACCATTTTAAATGCGCAGCTGCAGCTTCATGCTTTTCTGGTCCAACGTGTTAACTTATTAACCCATCATTTATACCTTTTTCTCGAAAGGGGCGGTTCCGGCAGGGTGACATGCTCTCTGTCTGTCTGTCTGTTTGTTTGTGATTACTCACTGTGCAAAGTTATGGAAAACAATTATCTCTTATAGCTTCTCAAATTAGATCTCTCTCTTAACAAAAACACATTAATCATTTTTCATATTACATGCACAACCCATAGAATGGAAACTTCATCTATGTAGTGTGTGTACTTTCCAAGTTACAGTATTTCCTTTATAGCATTTTTAATGACATCACAAAATAACAAACAAAATGACATTAGTGTTCTATAGATCGCCTCTGACCATTCCCAACGTTCTATGTTCGAAATATTAATCCAGAATACGCTTTTGAACATATTAGAGTTTCAGCGGAAAAAGGTCTGTTGAGACAAAGCACATTCCTTTGRTGAATTTGTAGAGGGAGAGCCTGGATCTTCTCCCTTGATTTACAACTGGATGTGAGTTGTTAATCCCCCCTATTTCTTTCCTTCCCCCTCTACGGGTGAACGGGGGTCTGATTGAAGTTATTCATGGCAAACCTGATCTGACCTATTTGGATTCTCGTGGTCAGTCATGACACTTGCTTGAGAAATTGCTCTTTGCTAAGAAGCTATTTTTGGTTATTTTCTGACCATTTTAATTGAAAACAATCACAGCAAGACGCTTAATTGTTACCCAGAAATTATTTGATATTAAGATAAAAATGGCTGCATTGGACCTTTAAGGATTTATTACTCTCTCCTCACATCTGTTTTCTGAGAAAGCTTTTATCAAATCACAAACAAACAGACAGTGATGTCCCATCCCGCTCCTTCTCACATACCATGACGAGACATTAGGCCCAGCTGTGGGGCTGACAGCAGACTCTCTCTGTCTGCTCCAGTCTCTGTCATTCTATCTGTCTGGTCTGCTCCAGTCTCTGTCATTATATACGTCTTGTCTGCTCCAATCTCTGTCATTCTATCTATCTGGTCTGCTCCAGTCTCTGTCATTCTATCTATCTGGTCTGCTCCAGTCTCTGTCATTATATCTGTATGGTCTACTCCAGTCTCTGTCGTTCAAGCCCCTCTCCCTTTCTCTGTCTGTCTAGCCCCTCTCCCTTTCTCTGTCTGTCTAGCCCCTCTCCCTGTCTGTCTAGCACCTCTCCCTTTCTCTGTCTGTCTAGCACCTCTCCCTTCTCGTCTGTCTAGCCCCTCCCTCTTTCTCTGTCTAGCCCCTTCTCTTTCTCTATCTAGCCCTTCTCTCTTTCTCTGCCTGTCTAGCCCCTCTCTCTTTCTCTGTCTGTCTAGCCCCTCTCTCTTTCTCTGACGTTCTAGCCCTTCTCTCTTTCTCTGCCTGTCTAGCCCCTCTCTCTTCTCTGACGTTCTAGCCCCTCTCTCTTTCTCTGTCTGTCTAGCCGCTCTCTCTTTCTCTGTCTGTCTAGCCCCTCTCTCTTCTCCTGTCGTTCTAACCCCCTCTCTTTCTCTGTCTGTCTAGCCCCTCTCTCTTTCTCTGTCTTCTATCCCCTCTCTCTTTCTCTGTCTGTCTAGCCACTCTCTCTTTCTCTGTCTATCCCTCTCCCATTCTCTGTCTCTCTAGCCCCTCTCCTTTTCTGTCTAGCCCCTCTCCCTGTCTGTCTAGCCCCACTCTCTATCTCTGTCTGTCTAGCCCCTCTCCCTTTCTGTCTGTCTAGCCCCGCTCTCTCTCTTTCTGTCTAGCCCCTCTCCCTTTCTCTGTCTGTCTAGCCCCGCGCTCTTTCTCTGTCTGTCTAGCCGCTCTCCCTTTCTCTTCCGTCTGTCTAGCCCCTCTCCCTTCTCTGTCTGTCTACCCCTCCCTCTTTCTCTGTCTAGCCCCTTTCTCTTTCTCTGTCCAGCCCTTCTCTCTTTCTCTGCCTGTCTAGCCCCTCTCGCTTTCTCTGTCTGTCTAGCCCCTTCTCTTTCTCTGACGTTCTAGCCCTTCTCCTTCTTCTCTGCCTGTCTAGCCCCTCTCTCTTTCTCTGACTTCTAGCCCCTCTCTCTTTCTCTGTCGTCTCCCTCTCTCCTTTCTCTGTCTGTCTAGCCCCTCTCTCTTCTCTGTTCTTCTAGCCCCCTCTCTTTCTCTGTCTGTCTAGCCCCTCTCTCTTTTCTCTGTCTGTCTACCCTCTCTCTTTCTCTGTCTGTCTACCCTTCTGTCTCTGTGTCTGTCTAGCCACCCTCTTTCTCTTCTATCCCTCTCCCATTCTCTGTCTCTCTAGCCCCTCTCTCTTTCTGTCTAGCCCCCTTCCCCTGTCTGTCTAGCCCACTCTCTATCTCTGTCCTGTCTCGCCCTCTCCTTTCTGTCTGTCTAGCCCCCTTCTCTCTTTGTGTCTACCCCTCCCCTTTCTCTTCTGTCTAGCCCCCGCGCTCTTTCTCTGTCGTCTAGCCGCTCTCCTTTCTTCTCTCCGTCTGTTCTAGCCCCTCTCCTTTATCTGTCGTTCTAATGCCCTCCCTCTTTCTCCGTCTGTCTAGCTGCTCTCCCTTTGTCTGTCTGCCCCTCTCCCTTTCTCTGTCATTCTAGCCCCTCCCTCTTTTCCGCCTGTCTAGCCCTCTCTCTTTCTCTGTCTGTCTAGCCCTCTCTCTTTCTGTCTAGCCCTTTATCTTTCTCTGTCGTTCTAGCCACTCTCCCTTTGTCTGTCTAGCCCTCTCCCTTTGTTCCGTCTGTCTAGCCCTCTCTCTGTCTAGCCCTCTCTCTTTCTCTGCCTGTCTAGCCCTCTCCCTTTGTCTGTCTGTCTAGCCCCTCTCTCTTTCTCTGTCTGTCTAGCCCCTCTCTCTTTCTCTTTCTGTCTAGCCCCTTTATCTTTCTCTGTCATTCTAGCATTCTCCCTGTCTGTCTAGCCCCTCTCCCTTTGTCTGTCTGTCTAGCTCTTCTCTCTTTCTCTGCCGGTCTAGCCCCTCTCCTTTCGCTGCGTCTAGCCCTCCTCTTCCTCCGTCTGTCAAGCCACTCTCTCTTTCTCTGTCGTTCTAGCCCTCTCCCTTTATCTGTCGTTCTACCCTCCTCCTTCTCTGTCTGTCTAGTCCCTCTCTCTTTCTGTTAATCTAGCCAACCGCTCTTTCTCTGTCTGTCTGTCTGTCTAGCCCTCTCCCTTTATCTGTCGTTCTAGCGCCACTCCCCTTTCTCCGTCTGTCTAGCCGTCTCCCTTTCTTTGTCTGTCTAGCCCTCCTCCCTTTCTCTGTCGTTCTAGCCCCCTCTCATTTCTCTGTCTGTCTAGTCTCTCTTTCTCTTTCTGTCTAGCCCCTCTTCTTTTCTCTTTCTGTCTTAGCCTCTTTATCTTTCTCTGTCGTTCTAGCCACTCTCCCTTTTTCTGTCTAGCCCCTCTCCCTTATCTGTCGTGTCTAGCCCCTTTATCTTTCTCTTTCTGTCTAGCCCTTCTCTCTTCTCTGCCTTGTCTAGCCCCTCTCTCTTTTCTTTCTGTCTAGCCCCTTATCTTTCTCTGGTCGTTCTAGCCCTCTCCCTTTGTCTGTTCTAGCCCCTCTCCCTTTGTCTGTCTAGCCCTCTCTTCTTTCTCCGTCTGTCTAGCCCCTCTCTCTTTCTCTGTCGGTCTAGCCCCCCTCTCTTTCTCTGTGTCGGTCTAGCCCCTCTCTCTTCTCTGTCCTCTAGCCCCTCTCTCTTTCTCTGTCTGTCTAGCCCCCCTCTCTTTCTCTGTCCGTCTACGCCTCTCTCTTTCTTGTCTGTCTAGCCCCCTCTCTTTCTCTGTCTGTCTAGTCCCTCTCTCTTTCTCTGTCTGTCTACCCCCCTCTCTTTCTCTGTCCGTCTAGCCCCTCTCTCTTTCTCTGTCTGTCTAGCCCCCCTCTCTTTTCTGTCCGTCTAGCCCCTCTCTCTTTCTCTGTCTGTCTAGCCCCCCTCTCTTCTTGTTTCTGTCTAGTCCCTCCTCTTTCTCGTCTGTCCTCTAGCCCCCCTCTCTTTCCTGTCCGTCTAGCCCCTCTCTCTTTCTCTGTTCTGTCTAGCACCCCCTCTCTTTCCTCTGTCTAGTCCCTCTCTCTTTTCTGTAATCTAGCCACCCTGCTCTTTCTCTGCCTGGTTCCCTTTTTCTGTGTCGGTCAGAGCAGCAGGGCTTTCATGATGATCCTGTTAAACGGGTAAAAAGCCTCTGTCTGGGAGGTATGGTAAGACATGTTAAGGAAAGTATGGTTTTATATGTTCAGTGAGTGAGTGTAAAATTAATTTACACAACACAACTAACAATAGGATTAGAGCAAGGATAGGGCCTTTTAGATTCAGCTAGGCTACAAGTCTGTCCCACGACCATGTGTGTGTGTGTGTGTGTGTGTGTGTTGTGTGTGTGTGTGTGTGTGTGTTGTGTTGTGTGTGTGTGTGTGGCGTGTGTGTGTGTGTGTGTGTGTTGTTGTGTGTGGTGTTCAGCCCTTACCGTGGTCTGGCGTGGTCTTGCCCTCCTTCAGCAACCATGGCACGCAGGCAGGAGATGGAGCCGATGAGAGGCAACAGCCAGACCAACACGTAGTAACCTCTGACCCTTAGTACTGAACACCAGGGTCACATTCATACACCTGGAGAGGGAGAGAGAAGAGAAACTTGTTCCAGACAGTGCTTCACACAAGCACCACACACAAAGACAGCTTCTAGACATTACACTTGCTGTGTTGTTCTCTATCTCCTCCAAGGGTTGTCTTACTTACTTACTTTACTTATTGTCCCCATAGGGAAATTTTGTTGCAGTGTTATGTACACATTTAAAGTGGGCGTTAAATACAAAAACAAGATTGAACAATACAACTTTCAATAACAGTCACGCACCAATAAAAAAAAAAATAATAATAGTAAGAAATAAGAAATAAAACATTTAAAACATTTAAAAAACAAAGACTAGCCTGCTGGCCTTACGGGGTCAATGGGAACATTTGCCCGAGCTGTTTTAAGAGGGATTATCACACCTGGCACAAATGATTGTCTCGTTCTATTTTTCCTGCTGAGGGGTGCCCTATACCTGCGCCCAGAGGGGAGTAATTCAAAGTCCAGTACAGGGGGTGACTTGGGTCTAAAATGATTTGTGAGCCTTACGGAGGGCCCTGACCTTAAAAATCTCACCAGGCCGTCTGTTTGACTCAAGTACCTTGCTTGCGGTGGTAATAATCCTTCTCAGCATGTTTTCTCTGACTGACAGTGCATTGCCAAACCAACAAACAATACCAAAAAGTTAAAATACTCTCAATAAAGGATTTGTAAAACAGACAATAAGTACAGTCTATATTAAAAAAAACCCAACTTTTTTAGAAAATACAGTCTCTGTTGGCTCTTTTTGTAGATCTGGTCTGTACCATTTACTCCACTGAAGCTTACTGTCCAAAAAGACACCCAGATATTTATATTCCTCTACAATTTCATGTTCTTACCTCGATAGATGTTGCAGAGTAGGTGTTGTACGCTTCCTGAAGTCTATGCACATCTCTTTGGTCTTGTTGGTATTGAGGACCAAGTGTGATTCTTCACACCACTCTACAAAGTCATCTAGGACCGGGCCATGATGTTCCTCGTCATCATGCAACAGCTGATCAAGGCAGTGTCATCAGCGAACTTAACGAGGTGTCTGTCAGTATGAACTAGTACAACTATTAGTGTACAAGATGTACAGAAGTGGGGACAAAACACATCCCTGAGGAGAGCCTGTATTGGTGTTGCGTATATCCACACATGGGGACCTATTTTGACTCGCTGTGAGCGTTGGCTCAGGAAGTCCAACAGCCACAAAACCAGCCCCCCATCTAAGGAAAAGTCCCGAATGAGTCTCTGTGCCAGAATGTAGGGCTGGATTGTGTTGAAGGCAGAAGAAAAGTCAACAAACAGAACCCTGACATGGGATTTGGTACCTTCTAGATGTCTATAGACCATGTTAAGGAGGGTAAGAATGGCATCATCAACTCCTCTGCTGGTCTGATAGGCAAACTGAAATGGGTCGAGGAGCTTCTGGGTGACACTGAGAATATGACTTTTCACAAAGACTTTTCACAACACAGTCTGTCTGGGCATGCTTGACTGCAAGGCGATGCTAACGTGTTAGCATTAGCACCACATGGCGCTTGTCTGTGTCTGCTGAGGCATGCCTATCTACAATCAACAGGAGCGAGCTAGTGCAGAAGATGTGGGCATGACAGGTGGAGCAATGGAAGGATGAAGGGATGAGCACTTAGTGCTATGAGGCCACAGGTTTGAGGTGACTCAGTTGAGGGAAGAAGGGGGGGGGGGATAGAGAGATGGAGGGATGGATAGAGGAAAGTCTGGCAGAGAGACAGGAGCTCTGATGACGCCCCAGCTTCCTGCTTTGCCATCATGCATTATTCAGGAAGTGTTGAGTCGTCGCTGACAGAGTGCTCAAAAAGCAGAGTGAGAGACGGAGATGCGGTGTACAAAGTAAGAGCCAGTGATGTTAGTTAACCCCATGCTGATGTAAGAAGACACGACCGTCACTGAGAGTTCAGTTGCAGACAGCGGGGCGATAAGGGGAATATGCCATCAGTAAGTGAGGACAATGAGATGAGAGAATACATCCTTCCCAAAGGGGGGCACAACGGAGTCCCAAAATCACTAACTGTGTGGGTCCCACTTGAACTGATGAGGATTCATGAAGACAGTCTCTTGGCATTAAGGTCATATACAGCGACTTGCGAAAGTATTCACCCCCGTGGGATTTTTCCTATTCTGTTGCCTTACAACCTGTAATTAAAATTGATTTTTTGGGGAGGTTTCTATCATTTGATTTACACAACATGCCTTGCAGATGGAAAATATTTTTTTTTGTGAAACAAACAAGAAATAAGATTTTTTTTAAACAGAAAACTTGAGTGTGCATAACTATTCACCCCCCCAAAGTTAATATTTTGTAGAGCCACCTTTTGCAGCAATTACAGCTGCAAGTCTCTTGGGGTATGTCTCTATAAGCTTGACACATCTAGCCACTAGGATTTTGCCCATTCTTCAAAACAAAACTGCTCCAGCTCCTTCAAGTTGGATGGGTTCCGCTGGTGTACAACAATCTTTAAGTCAAACCACAGATTCTCAATTGGATTGAGGTCTGGGCTTTGACTAGGCCATTCCAAGACATTTAAATGTTTCCCCTTAAACCACTTGAGTGTTGCTTTAGCAGTATGCTTCGGGTCATTGTCCTGCTGGAAGGTGATCCTCCGTCCCAGTCTCAAATCTCTGGAAGACTGAAACAGGTTTCCCTCAAGAATTTCCCAGTATTTAGTGCCATCCATCATCCCTTACATTTACATTTTTACATTTAAGTCATTTAGCAGACGCTCTTATCCAGAGCGACTTACAAATTGGTGCATTCACCTTATGATATCCAGTGGAACAACCACTTTACAATAGTGCATCTAACTCTT
>NW_019942758.1:85510-88410 GCF_002910315.2 Salvelinus sp. IW2-2015 | reverse complement strand
TCTTTTAAGGGGGGGGGGGTTAGAAGGATTACTTTATCCTATCCTAGGTATCCTTAAAGAGGTGGGTTTCAGGTGTCTCCGGAAGGTGGTGATTGACTCCGCTGACCTGGCGTCGTGAGGGAGTTTGTTCCACCATTGGGGTGCCAGAGCAGCGAACAGTTTGACTGCTGCAGCGGAACTGTACTTCCTCAGAGGTAGGAGCGAGCAGGCCAGAGTGTGATGAACGCAGTGCCCTTGTTTGGGTGTAGGGCCTGATCAGAGCCTGAAGTACAGGAGGTGCCGTTCCCTCACAGCTCCGTAGGCAAGCACCATGGTCTTTAGCGGATGCGAGCTTCAACGAAGCCAGTGATAGAGAGCGGAGGAGCGGGTGACGTGAACACAGGAGAACTTGGAAAGTGTGACACCAGACGGGCTGCGGACGTTCGTCGATGTCATGAGGTATAAGGGACTTGGTGTATAGCGAGAATAGGAGAGGGCCTAGAACAGAGCCCTGGGGGACACCAGTGGTGAGAGCACGTGGTGCGGAGATGGTACAAGTCCCTTCAATTCTGACCAGTTTCCCAGTCCCTGCCGATGGTGTTCTCGGGGTGATGAGAGGTGTTGGGTTTGCGCCAGACATTGCATTTTCTCATCTGACCAGAGTACCTTCTTCCATATGTTTGGGGAGTCTCCCACATGCCTTTTGGCGAACACCAAACGTTTTTGCTTATTTTGTTCTTTAAGTAATGGCTTTTTTTCTGGCCACTCTTCCGTAAAGCCCAGCTCTGTGGAGTGTACAGCTTACAGTGGTCCTATGGACAGATACTCCAATCTCCGCTGTGGAGTTTTGTAGCTCCTTCAGGGTTATCTTTGGTCTCTTTGTTGCCTCTGATTAATGCCCTCCTTGCCTGGTCTGTAAGTTTTGGTGGGTGGCCCTCTCTTGGCAGGTTTGTTGTGGTGCCATATGCTTTCCATTTTTTAATAATGGATTTTAATGGTGCTCCGTGGGATGTTCAAAGTTTCGGATATTTTTTTTATAACCCAACCCTGATCTGTACTTCTCCACAACTTTGTCCATGACCTGTTTGGAGAGCTCCTTGGTCTTCATGGTGCCGCTTGCTTGGTGGTGCCCCTTGCTTAGTGGTGTTGCAGACTCTGGGGCATTTCAGAACAGGTGTATATATCCTGAGATCACGTGACAGATCATGTGACACTTAGATTGCACACAGGTGGACTTTATTTAACTAATTATGTGACATATGAAAGTAATTGGTTGCACCAGATCTTATTTAGGGTCTTCATAGCAAAGGGGGTGAATACATCTGGACAAGAGGAATACCTATGTAAGAATGCTGTTCATCGACTACAGCTCAGCATTTAACTCCAAACTCGTCATTAAGCTCGAGACCCTGGATCTCGACCCCGCCCTGTGCAACTGGGTCCTGGACTTCCTGACGGGCCGCCCCCAGGTGGTGGGGGGGGGGTAGGAAACAACATCTCCACCCCGCTGATCCTCAACACTGGGGCCCCACAAGGGTGTGTTCTCAACCCTCTCCTGTACTCCCTGTTCACCCATGACTGCGTGGCCATGCACGCCTCCAACTCAATCATCAAGTTTGCAAACGACACTACAGTGGTAGGCTTGATTACCAACAACGACGAGACGGCTTACAGGGAGGAGGTGAGGGCCCTCGGAGTGTGGTGTCAGGAAAATAACCTCACACTCAATGTCAACAAAACAAAGGAGATGATCGGTGGATTTCAGGAAACAGCAGAGGGAGCAGCCCTATCCACATCGACGGTACAGTAGTGGAGAAGGTGGAAAGTTTTAAGTTCCTCGGCGTACACATCACGGACAAACTGAAATGGTCCACCCACACAGACAGCGTTGTGAAAAAGGCGCAGCAGCGCCTCTTCAACCGCAGGAGGCTGAAGAAATTTGGCTTGTCACCAAAAACACTCACAAACTTTTACAGATGCACAATCGAGAAAATCCTGTCGGGCTGTATCACCGCCTGGTACGGCAACTGCTCCGCCCACAACCATAAGGCTCTCCAGAGGGTAGTGAGGTCTGCACAACACATTAAACTACCTGCCCTCCAGGACACCTACACCACCCGATGTCACAGGAAGGCCAAAAAGATCATCAAGGACAACAACCACCCGAGCCACTGCCTGTTCACCCCGCTATCATCCATAATGCGAGGTCAGTACAGGTGCATCAAAGCTGGGACTGAGAGACTGAAAAACAGCTTCTATTTCAAGGCCTTCAGATTGTTAAACAGCCATCACTAACATTGAGTGGCTGCTGCCAACATACTGACTCAAATCTCTAGCCACTTTAATAATTAAAAATTGGATGTAATAAATGTATCACTAGCCACTTTAAACAATGACACTTTATATAATGTTTACATACCCTACATTACTCATCTCATATGTATATACTGTACCATCTACTGCATCTTGCCTATGCCATTCGGCCATCGCTCATCCACATATTTTTATGTACATATTCTTATTCATTCCTTTACACTTGTGTGTATAAGGTAGTTGCTGTGAAATTGTTAGATTACTTGTTAGATATTACTGCATGGTCGGAACTAGAAGCACAAGCATTTTGCTACACTCGCATTAACACCTGCTAACCGTGTGTATGTGACCAATAAAATTTGACTTGACTTGACATATGCACGCACCACTTTTTCCGATATTTTACTACCAAACTAGCATGTTAATAGCATCAGTATCAGACTGGCCCTGTGGATAGACTGCCTGTGAGCTAGAGAGGGACAGTGCGATATACAGTGGGGAGAACAAGTATTTGATACACTGCCGATTTTGCAGGTTTTCCTACTTACAAAGCATGTAGAGGTCTGTAATTTTTATCATAGGTACACTTCAACTATGAGAGACGGAAT